>NW_005871112.1:4130936-4215355 GCF_000147115.1 Myotis lucifugus | reverse complement strand
GGACCCAGGAGCCACCTTGCCTGCGGCCCGGTGATCCTGATCGCAAAGGCTTGGAGGCAGCTCTGGCAGGAACAGGCACGGACAGACACAGGGGGCTGGCCTGCAGCCTCCGCAGCTGAGCGCAGGCCCGGAGAGGAGACAGCGGGCCTGCCTCCGGCAGAAGCAGCGCGGGTCCCACGAAATCTGCACGAGTCCCTCCATGCTACAGCAGAAGTGGCGTGACTCCCTCCCACCTCCCACAGAATCAGCTAGGCTCCCTCCTGCCTCCGGTGGAAGCAGCGCAGATCCGGGTGGTGCACTGGGGTTCCTGCCAGCTCCCGCGGAAGCAGTGGGCAGCCTACTGCACAATATTGCGCAATGGGCTACTAGTTATGTATAACTATATAGATATATATCTATATATATTGAGTGAAATGTATTGCTTGTTTTGTTTTTCTATTTGCTCAGCTTTTAAATTTATTTTTCATAGCTTTTCTTTATTTTTTGTTTAATTGAAATTTTAGTGTTTATTTGTATTTCATTGATTTTCTAGTTAGTTACATGTCTTCTTATTATTTATTACCTTATTTTATTGATTACAACAATCATCAATATTTCCTTAATTAATCTAAATTCTGCTTATTGGTAATTATTTTTACTATTTCACATATAATGTAGAAAACTGAAAAAAATATACTTTCTTTATTTTTCCCCTGATTTTTAGTGTTTATTGATGTTTCAATCGATTGTCTTTCAAATAAATTAAGAAATAAAAAACCTAGTCTTTTATGTTTACCCTTATCCTTACCATTTCTGTGCTCTTTATTTCTTTTTCTAGAATTGAATTTTTATTTGTGTCATTTCCCTTCAGCCTGATTTTTTTGTTAACATTTCTTATATTATAGGTTTGCTGGTGACAAAATAATCCAATTTTTCCTGCACATGTTTTATTTATCTTCAAAGAATATTTTAACTTTATATAGAAATCAGCATTTACATTTTTTTCCTTTAATCAATTCATTGTTTTCTAGCATATTTTTTTTCCTTTTATAAAAAGAAAACCATCATCTGTATCATTGATTCCCTATATAATGTCTCTTTATTTCTCATGTGTCTTTTAATATGTTTGGTTTTTACCAGGTTAAGGATTTTTTTTTTCTTTTAGGTTAATTTCTCTCTGCATTTCTTTGCTTAAACTTTCCTGAGGTTCTTGGATCCTGAACCATTTGATATTAAGCTGCAGACTTGATGGCCCATCATCCTCAAATACTTTAGTAGAGTGCTTTTCAACCAGGGCAGTGTTACTCTTTAGGGAACATATGTTAATATCTGGAAACATTTTTGTTTTGTGTCTGGGGCAGGAAGGCAGGAGGGAGGAGGATGAGGCTATTAGCATTTAGTTAGTTAGTAGAGGCCAGGCAAGTTGTTAAATCCTACAATTCAGAGGAACCCCCCACCCCCAATAAATATTATCTGGACCAAAAGGTCAGTAATGATAGTACCAAGGTTAATTTAAAAAAAAAACAAACAAACAAAACTGCTTTAATGTATATTTCCTAAAACAGAACAAAAAAAACAATACATGAACAATCTGCCCAACAAAACTAAAAAATGAACAGTAATACATTCCTACCATCTAAGCCTCAGACATCCATTAAAGTTTTAATAATGGTCCCAATGATAGAAGAGACATTACGTTTAGGATTGTGCATTGCCTTAGCTGTTCAATCTTTTTAGTTAATGACCTGTGTCAGGAAGAGATCTTCAAAGTTTCCTTAACTTGACCATGATATATTTGAAGATTTCTGGCCAATGCTTCCTTTGTTGTTCTTCCCCTCCTCCCCTCCCTCCCTTCTTTACTTTCTTCCTTTCAACTTCTTCCTTCTTTTTGCTTCTGTTTCTTTTTTTCTTTTGGAATACCTCATTCCTGATGTTTCCTTGTAATTAGATTCAAGTAATACATGTTGAAAAGAATATCACAAAATTGATGCTGCTTTTCTTTCTCTATTGTAGGGATGATGCATGATTTCAATTTATGACACTACTGATGACATATGTTTTGACAGGTTAATCAATGTAGTATCTACCAGATGTCTAACTTGCAAGAATCTGTCACTTGATTGTGTTCTTTTATCTTATGTTACTTTTCTTAAAATACAATAGGAATTGTATTTGCTTACTAGTGTTTGCCTGTATTTTTTTTCTATTATATTAGCAGCGGGTTTTATTGCTCCCTTTACTTATAGTTATGGTACCTAGTGAAAAACTCAAACATATTAGTTTTTTGCAACTGAATCTGTACTTCTAACACAAAGTTGTCTTCCAATAACATTTTCCTTGCAGTGATACCACCAGCTTCCTAATTGTTTAAGCCAAGGCCTTGTGCTAGCACTGACTACACTCATTGGATCCCCTCTTATTACCCATAGCCTGTTATATTGATAAACTATAGATATAATAAGCGGTTAATCAGTCCTTCTGCTTATGATATGAAAAATAAAACATCAATGAATAAACAACAAAGAGATGAACAGTGAGGAATAAAGTGGAAAACATTTTTGTGGTCACAGACCCAACCAGGATTTATTTCTTCTCTTTTAATGAGTGAATGGAAGAATTCCATCATTGAATAGAGTTGATTTATATTACATTAAAAAGGAAATATTTGTAGTACACATATCATAGAAACAATGCAATGTGCTCTATAAAGATAATTATAGGATTCACAAATGAAGTATAGAGATCATTGACTTTTTGAATTGGTTTTTCTGTTTTGTATTTAAGGAAAAATGAGAAATGACAATGGGATGAAAAGACAATAGTATAAGGTTTTTTTTTAAAGCATAGTGATAACATGTTTTAATCTTTCTCTTATTAACAACCTATACTGTGAATTTTCTAAATTTTATCTAAAAAAGTCTTTATCTTTTAACTGGAACTCTTGGTCCATTTACATTTAATGGAATTATTGATATATTTGTATTTAAATCTATTATCTTATTAATTATTTCTATTTAAGCCACCTGTTCTATGTTCCATTTCCTGTCCTTTCATGCCTTCCTTTGCTTTTTTATTTATTTTTGTTTTTTAAATTAAATTTATTAAGATGACATGGTTAATATGTTCATATAGGTGTCCAGTTTACATTTTAATGACACTTGATCTGCATATTGCATTGTGTGCCCACCACCCACAGTTAAGTTGTCTACCTGTTACTGCCCCCTATCCCCTTTCCTCTGGTAACCACTATATTGTTGTCTGTGTCTATGAGTTTCAGTTTTATATCCCAAATATAAGTGAAAAAGTAAAAGAATGAAAAAATATACTATGGAAAAAACTAAGAGAAAACTGGTTTAGTTAGCATCAGTCAAGTCTACTTTAAGATAGAAAGCATTATTAGAGTAGGTCACTTTATAATGATAGAAGGCTCAAACCACTAGAAGGATTTAATAATTCTAAAATTTTAGTTCCTGCAAGCTTCTATAAATGTGTAATTTCTTTCCTTATATTCTAAATAAAGTTACTTTTGTACCCCCATAATAATGCATAGTAAATAAGGAACATGAAGAAGGCAAATGAATGGCAGAGTTTTAAAATGTGCAACCCTTGAATAATAAACCACTTTTGTTACTGTTCCTGAAAGATTTATGTGAGGTAATTTTTAGCAATTAAACGCATGGACAAAAACCTAAATTTTCAAGAAATAGAAATGTTCTGTCAACAAAGCACAGATCGAGATTTAATTCTAACTATTTGTCTACTAATACACTTAAAGATAAATCAGAATGTGATTGCCATACTGAAGATGTATGATCTAAAAGCAATAACTTAACAATTACAATCTGAATCTAACATCCAGGCATTGGTAGGAAGAAAGATGAGTGAAATTAACATTTTTAAAATTTCTCCTCCTACAGAGAGGGTATGATAGATTTGGTGTTATTCATTGTGCTAACAGGGAGATGCACATTTAATTATATCTAAAGCTTTAAGGCATCTGAGGACATGTACATTCTAGATTACCACAAGAAATGAAATAAGAGTTTCTTCAGCAAAACATGGGAGAGACATAAAAACAAAAATATTAAAAGTAAGATGACAAAAGTAAAACTAAATATGTCATTTAGGAGAGTAACTTTAAGGGATAATTGGAGACAAGACATTTGACTGAAAGGAAGTCCAAAAATGAAGTAGAGATTAGAGGGGACGTGGGGTATCTAGGTGTGTTTATTTTTTGTGTTTTATGTGGGAGACACTAGTTTTGGTTTCTATGGTCCGTAACCAAGAGACGATGACAGGAAACTCAGAGGCTCTAAGATAAGAAACAAGTTCCTCGATAAAACTAAAGGGATTGACCTTGGAAGAGAGGAGGGGCATTTTCTTTGTTGGAAATGAAGGAAAGAAAAAGATCAATGTGGCTACAGGAAGATATGTACATTTTCCAGGGACGGTGTTTCTCTTTATGATGTAGTATAATCTCTATTTATATAGATTATAAATTGTATGCTTGGACAAACCCCACACACCAGAAAAGAGGTAAATTCACTAGACTGACACTCCTCCAATAGCTTGTGAAATCACTTTTAGTAAGTTGGGTTTTAATTTTTAATTTATTATCTAATATATTTGCTTTTCTTTGTAATTGCTTCTATTCTGATAATAACTTGCACATTTTCTCCTATATTATCATTAAGATTTTAATTTTGATGTCTCTAATATCTCTTCATCTATACTGTCAAGCCCAAGTAGTAATTTGATTTTCAGAATATTTGAATAGCATAACTTGGTGAAAGTGTGTGTTTTTTTTAAATTTTGTTTTGTTTTTCATTTTCTTGGTTGCCCTTGTTGATAAAGATTGTTCTTTAAGAGTTATATGGCCCTAAATGCTACATCAAATTCCCATCTTCACAAAGGTAAACTGAATATATGTTTTGTCTTTTTCATACTGTCACTATTCCTACCACTCTAAAGATAAGCTTTCTTAAACACTATGCAGTATTAAATGATGTAAGAACAAGGAAATGGTTCATTAGAAAAGGAGTAGATAAAACTGCTTCAATAAATGACAACAGTTTCTGTCCTCAGCCTTAATTTATTACTCCCAAGGATTTCCTGCAAGAATGAAGCACGATGAAACGGTATTTAAAATATTAGAAAACAAGGAGAGAAACTCAACCACCCTAAGCTCCTATGAGAACATCATAGTACTTCAACAGCTAGATTTTATCTTTATGATAAAATGGTGATTAAGTGTAGGTTTTATTCAAAAGCATAAGATGTGATACTTACAGAGCTGTTGATTTTACCCACACTGGAGGGTGCTTACCATCTTCAGGAAAACAATCCGTCCCCTCATCACTTGGAGTCTTCCTACTAGACACGCACACTGAGACACTATGTAATAAAGGTGCAGCCATTTTGCTTAAGAATTAAGAGTTTAGGAATTTATTATCCATAACATACAGGGGTTTTGTTTGTTTGCTTGCTTATATTTTGTTTCTGGCTTAACCAGTTAGGTGTTAGAAAAACACAGCTTTGATTAATTTATTTAAATTGATTAATGTCCCATTTGGAAAGAAATATAAATTTACCTAAGTTAGAATGTATAACAATAGAGCAAAATACTTCCTTTTAAACTTGGAAAATATAATGATTACATAGCTTCTAATGTATTTTTTGAATCCGATTTACAAATTATAAGGTTGGAATTTAATGTTCTGAAGTCTGTAATAGTTTTAATATAACAGTTGCATTGGCATTTGAGTGATCTCATGTCTACAGTTCAGTTTATTTTCTTAAGTCATTTCAATTATATCTTACCTGTCTAAAACGATTGTTTTAGAAATATCTCATCTCTCCTTTACACAGTAATAGTGTTAGGCTGTAGTAAATGTACTGCCTTGATTCTTTAAGTTAGTACAGAGCTTAAAGCTATTTTTCCTTGCCAATAATAGGCACCTTACTTCAAGTGTTTGTTGGAAAGGCTAAAAAGGCTAAAGAAGGAATGCAAAGTTCTAAAGTTCTAGAATCATAGATAAAAAATTAAATAGGAAGAATTGTTAGAAAAATGAAATGAGAATCGGTGGTTGTGAGCATCTACTTGTTAAAGGAACCTGAACACATAAGCAGTCTGGACATGTCCTAGGAGGGAGACTGTGGATGGAGTCACTTCATATCTTTGGACCCAATGCCCTCTTTTGTAGAAATGAGAGTTAAACTAGACGATGGTTAAGGTGCCTCCCTGTATCTCTAAATTGCTACTATTGTATTAGCATCTCAACTATGGTCCCAGAGTATAACTGACTAGGTGTTAAACAGCAAACTATATGTGATATACCTCAAGGTAGACTAAATAACTACAGTAAAAAGAAAAAAGTCTCTAGAATCATTTCATTGAAGTGAAAGTGTTAATATGGATTTCCACGTCAAGATAATCAATAAAATTAAAGAGATGAAATATAAGTATGACAGCCTTGGAAACATTTGTGACAATATGTTTCCAAGAGAAGTAACCATTCTTTCCTAAAGCAGCGTTACAAAAACATATTTATGTTCTTATTTTTTTTACTTGTCAGAATAATGAGTATAGAATCTGAAACTTAAAAAAAATATTACAACCAAGGGAATGAGGATTTTAATGTGTGTATACATATGCATTGGAATTCTCATTGCCTTGTTTATAATATAATTATGTATCTTATATAAGATATACACACACACAAATACATATGGCTACATATGTATGCATATATATGATATTATATATATGACAATATATATCAATGTGCATTACCTTACTAAAAATATTTATTTCTCACAATAACCCTATAACATTATATAGTATAACCTGCCCATTGTCCATCCAGATTAAAAATTATAGGAAAGAAATAATAATGTTGAACCTTAGCCTATGTTTTCTATATGATTTGTTGATGTGGTTAATATTTATTCAACACAGAAAAAGAAATCAATAATAAACTGGCAACTAGCATTGGGTAGATACTGCAGTAGTGTTTAATAAAAAAAGTCTGCAGAATCAAGAAGTATGATGCCTCAAGCTAAAGATTCACACTTCTGGATTCTAAATTATATTAGAAAGTTATGGTAGCCAAAACACTATGGTACCAGCATAAAAACAGTCACATAGACTACTGGAAGGGAACTGAGATCTCAGAAACAAGCCCTCATGTATAAATGATCAACTGATCATGGATAAGAATGCCTAGAATATAAAATCAATAAAGGATAGTGAGAAAACTGGATATTCACATGCATAAAATGAAGTCAGACACAAAAATCAACTCTAAATGGATTAAAGACTTAAATGTAAGACCTGAAACCATAAAATTCCTAGAAAAAATTATAGAGAAAAATCTCCTTGGCACTTGTCTTGGCAATTATTTTGTTTGGATATAATAACAAAAGTACAGGCAACAAAAGAAAAAAATAAACAAGTGGTACCACCTCAAACTAAAAAGCTTTTGCATAGCAAAGGGAACAATCAGCATTAAAGATAAAACTATGAAATGGGAGAAAATATTTGCAAACTATATATCTGATAAGAGATTGCTATCCAAAATATGTAACCCCATAGCAAAAACAACTAACTGGAATAAAAAAATGATCAAAGGACCTGAATAGAGAATTTTCCAAAGAAGACACACAAATGGCCAGTAGATATATGAGAAGGTGCTCAACATCACTAATCATCAGGGAAATACAAGAAAAAGCCACAATGAAATATCACCTCACACCTGTTAGGATGGCCAAAAAAAAAAGTGTTGGAAGGAACTCTAGTTCTTATAGAAAATAGTATGGAGGCTCCTTAAAAATAAAAAATAGAATTACCATATGATCCAACAAACTCACTTCTGAGTATTTATCCAAATAAATTAAATTCAGGAACTCAAAGGGTTGTCTGCACTCCATGTTCATTACAGCATTACTCACAATAGCCAACATATGGAAACAACCTAACTGTCTGTTGATTAGTGAATGGTTAATGAAGTTGTAAGATACATAGTATCTGCAACATATACATGTATACATATATATGTATAGATACACACAGTGGGATTTTTCATTCAGTTATAAAATTACGTAAATCCTGTCATTTTTGAAAATGTGGATGAACCTGGAGGGCATTGCACTAAGTGAAATAACTTGACCACAGAAAGACAAATAGGATATGATCTCATTTGCATGTGGAATCTAAAATAGTCAGATTCATAGAAGCAAAGGGTGGAATGGTGATTTCCAAGGGCTGGAGAGAGGAGAAAATGGGAAGGTGATAGTCAAAAGATGCAAAGTTTCAATTATACAACATAAGTAATTTCCGGAGATCTGTGTTTCAACATAGTTCCTAAAACTAATTATACTGTATTGTATACTTATACATTTCTTACCACAGACACAAAAATAATAAAGGGGAGGAAAGGAAACTGTGAAGAGATGGGTATGTCTGTGGCCTTGATGATGGTGATGGTTTCACAGGTGTGTACTTATCCCCAGACTCATCAAGTGAATCATGCTTCAATAATGTGGTTTAAGAAAAATGAAAAATGGTTGAAGTTAAAAAAAAAAAAAGCCCATGGATGAAAGACACTGAGGAAATTATCTTTGTTTCTGTTTTCTTTTCTTTAGTGTGTGTGTGTGTGTGTGTGTGTGTGTGTGTAAACATTCCCTGCTTGATATTCTAATTAATTCCAGAGAATTCACTCATTTGTAAAGAGGAACAAATGAGGAAATTTAATAATGATTAAATTTATATAATCAGCAAATAATTAAATTAAGACCCACACTCAAGGGGCCAAAGATCCGCATGTGGCTCGTGAGCCGCAGTTTGCCGACCACAGGCACAGACAATCTAGAAAAATTTGAATCATTTAAAAAGGTATAAAATTTTATCTAGGTCTAGTCTCCACTCTTAGTATTTTGGTATGTTTTCTTCCTGTGTTTCTAGGAAGCATTTTGCATAGTGATTAAGAGCATGGACTCTTTGATTGGACTATCTAGACATAAATTCAAACTCACTAAATTGTGGTAAATTATTGAATATCTCTGTGCCTCAGTTTCCATGCATAAAATGTGAATTATAATGTTATTCATATCCTGGTGTTCTCACATGGATTAAATGAGTTTGTCAAGAGCAAGTGAGCATCCCTGAAAGGAGTCACTCACACACGTTTGTGTCTTTCCACAATGTCACGTTTAGTAGGGGAGACCTAAACAATAAGCTAATAGAGTCATAGCAGGTTACACACAGAAAAGGAGAACTTATGATAGAAGTGAGCAGAGTGATCATCTGGCACGAGGTCCCAGTCACTGGCAGCGTCCGCAGGTGGAGAGGCAGGCGTAGGTCTCAAGCCAGGGAGTGGAAGTCCAGCAGGGCTCCAAGCCTGCCCTTGGTGCAGCCACGCCCCAGTGTTGGGTGGTTGGAACTCTGGGTTCTTATATAACCCACCAGGGTGGAGGTCCCACTCATATCAGTGTCTAGATGGAGTCCTTATGCAACTGTGCAGACTTGGGGATTTGGGCATCCTGCCCCCCTGTCAATGGTGTTCCATTGCACCCCATTACCTCAGTCTTAACATAGCACTTGACATAGCTGTCATGGCTGACAGTGACTCCATAGAGGATTGTCCAAGGTCTGCAAAAGTCCACTCTGCTCTTGCTCAATGCAGAGTTTAAATATACAAACTACTTGAAAGCCTGCCTGGCACATAGTAAGTAGGGTGACACATGTCCTTGTGTTTCCAGGAGGTTCACAATTTAGTCCTCGCGCCCTAAATTATTACTAGTAGCCCCTCCTTAACTTTCACTAATGCCCTAGTGTGGACAATACATTTTATGGGCACCATGTTTTTGAAAACACGTTATTAAATTTTCTAGGCATTTACATAATTTTTATATGGTAATATTATTATAGGAACAGTTGTAATAATGCTTTTTTTCACTTTAACATTGTGTAGCCAGAACTTCCCTAGGTCAATTTTTAAATAAATTCTTTTAATGTTTGTATATGACTCCCTAGAATGAATCTGCCATAATTCACTAATGCTCATTCCTATTTTAATTTTTCCCAACAA
This sequence comes from Myotis lucifugus, assembly GCF_000147115.1. NCBI lineage: Eukaryota > Metazoa > Chordata > Mammalia > Chiroptera > Vespertilionidae > Myotis > Myotis lucifugus. Next base: position 4,205,288 of record NW_005871112.1, on the reverse strand, counting down.
AATAATGTGACGATGACTTTTTTGTCCTTGCATTTTGACTATTCTTTTGTTGATTCATTTACCAGGATCAGACTTACATTACTGAGTCAAAAGTAACAAACATTTGTTTGGATTTTGCTAATGTAAAGATCTTCAGACAGGGAGAATTTCAAGCCAGGGAAAAAGACAACGACACTATCTTTGTCCAGACTTTTGCTGAAACTGAATTTCAGAGTTGCCATTACATAGAAACATAGGTTGATTCTTTCATATGACCTTTTTTTCCCCTGACTGCCCTTCTTATCTTGGGTTGGTAATAATATTCACGTTTCTCATGAGCTTGGTATTCTATGCCATATCACAGCTGTCATTTTGTGCTAATTTCCCATAAATTATCTAGCAACAACAAACCATTCAATAACAAAGGATGAATTGAGTATATGCTCCTTTGACTTATTTCTGGAGCTGAAGCTCTCCTGTGGCTAAAGGAAAATATTCCACATGTCAGTGTTATGTCAAACATCAGTTCTGAAATTATCAGGTAATCTCAAGTCTCCAAGGGTGTTGCTGTGGGCTCCAAGAGATTTACAGTGTTGTTTTAAAGGAAATAGTAAATGTCAGACTTGTGTCTCTACGGCTTGGTCTCCTGAGGAATGGATCAGCTGTGTCCTTTATTGGATGCCCTTTTGTCTGCATAAAATAGAAGTATTCAGTCTCTGTTTGGAATCTTTGCTCTCCTATTTTATTTTAAGAAGCCTTGACAGTTTCAAATCTTCCCTTGGTTTGCTTTGTTCAAGAATAGTACTTTTTTTTTTTTGTAGCTGCCCTTAGCTCACAATAAGGTACTTTTTAATGGTAATTAATACTTTATAGTGCCACTAAATGGTTATGTGAAAGAGGTATGTTATTTTAAAAAGTAACTGAGATTTTGAAAACTTCATATGCAGTAGATCTTAACTGCAGGGATTGCTGATGGTTAATTTAATAGGATTTTCTTCAGTAATAAATTTGCACTTAATTTAATCATGTTTTTTAAAAAGGTTCTTCCTCAGATAAGAATTCTTATCTTTGTTTTTCATTCTTCCGTTTTGAAGGATTAAATTCACTATTTCTAAGACATTTCCTTCTTTAATTCGTCTTGTTTCTCTTCTCTTTCTCTTCTTGACTCATGATCTTTAGGATTTCAGTTAGGATTAAATTATTTTTTTGTTTGTTATTTGAAATGAGTAGGGACTCACAAAAATTTACAAACAAAATGTAGAGATAACTTATGTATTCATTACTGTTTTCCCCCAGTAATGAAATTTTATATAACTATAGTGTATTATCAAAATCAGGAAACTGATATTGGCATAATACAATTAACTAGACTAGTTTATTATTTGGGATTTTGTATTATTTTGAAGCAGATTATGTAATTATATGAGCTTTCACCAAGTATAGTTCTTATAAGGAGTAATTGGTTCTGTATACCTCCTGTATATTTATGATTGGAGCAAAATGAAGCATCCTAAAATGAATGCTTTGTATTCCTCCTTCAGCTCAAAATAATAATAACTAATATTTGTTAACATGCTATATTTTGGCAATATACATGTATATTTTTACTCAGTACTCACAGCCATTCTGAAAATTAGAACACATCGCTGATATTTTAGACATAAGGTAATTGAGGCTCAAGAGGAGTTAACAAATGACCTAATATACACTGTAAAAGGCCAAAATAGGATTCAGATTTAATCTTTGTGATGATCACATTCAAACTTTGTGATGAACAACAATATGAAATTTTTCTGTAAAATCATATTATCTAACAATTTATCTTTTGAGTAAAGTTGTACAAATTTCTGTAGTGTGTTTCATATGATCCATGTGATCACACAAAGTGTCATAATTATATGATTAGTTATTAAAATTATTATTGATCATTTATTCTCTCTTTTTTTTACATAAATACTCATTTGTTTAGCCATTTTATGGCCTTGGCTAGAACTAAATAATAATAAAGTGCTTGTTAGTTTAATATAGTTATTTCAATAGTGGTAAGGAAATATCCTATAAATACTTTATTAAATATTTTGGTCACATATTAAACTTATTAAGTAACAAATATGCAATATAAAGTAATAAAAGGAAACACTTGAAGGAGGAAAGGGGGAACCATGCTTTGCTGAGAAAAGAACGTTGCAAAGAGAGGACATAGCTTGTGCACAAACCCTGAATCAGAAGCATGTGGACCTACCCCTACAATAGCATAAAGGAAGCCAGTGTGGCTGGAACATAGTGAGGGAGGAGAAGAGGATCAGTAAATTATGTCAGAGAAATAAAGAAGAAATGGAAGAGTATGGAGAGAGAGTCTTGTAGGCCATTGTAAGTATTTGGCTTTTTCTCTAACTGAATGAGAGCTACAGAAAGATTGAAACAGAATTGACAAGATCTGATTTATGTTTGATAAGATCTTCTGGCCCTTGTGTTAAGAATAGCGGAAGGGGATCGACAACAGAAGCTGGGAGACCAGTTAGGAGGCTTTTGTAATAATCAGGTGAGGAAATAGGTGTGGCTTAGACTAGAATGGTCATGTTGGAAGTGGTTGCCAGTGGTCTGAGTCAGAATACTTTGAGTAGAACCTACAGGAATTTTTAATGCTATTTCTTGAGTTCACTCAATGCTAGATAAAGGAGATAGGATTATTTTCCTTCCCTTTGCCCCTAACAGCTCTCAGTATCTAGTATTATACTTGGAATGTGAAATATAATTGCATTTGTTAAATATTTATTTTTTCCTCTTGCAATTATACTTTTAAAATTGTGGCAAACAATTATGAAACATGTAAAATGAACTTTATAATTAATTGAATCAATTATCTGATTTTAAGTTTTTGGCTTTATAACTTCCTAACTCTTGAAACTTTAATTTTGATTAGTTTTCCCCAATATGTATCTATATATCTTTGAGCTAATTATATTGGAAGAACAAATCAATGGAACAAACAGTTGTCATTCCTTTGCATTCAAGCTTGATAAAGACAAACTGGTAGGTATAATATTCTTGGTCATATTCTTTCAAAGCTCCATGTATTCTAATATGTTAACATGAAAGAAGAAATGTCTGACACAAGCCTAACATAATTTGTGTGTTTTTTTCTGTCTATATATAAGTAGGACATTTTATTTATTTTTGAAATTGCGGCATTTGTCTAGTTTCTATCTAAATATGGATAACTCTTCACTGTTTTCCCCCTACTATCATCACCACCAGAGTCTGTTTAGTCTCTTATTCTTCATATTTGTTATAGATTTGACTACTGTTATAGATATAGATCCAGTTGCTCTTATTTCTTTCTCAGGTACAGAAATTACTCTTGAGTTGAAACTTCAGTCTTGGCATCCCCATCTACCAGCTTCTCTGACATTATTTTGTCTTTCTCTTTTCCCCTGGGTTCTGACTCAATTGCTGCTCGAGTTTTCCAGTGTATCTTTTCTTCTCCATGGATTCCATTGTGGGTAGAAATTCTGCTATTACATTTTAGTTTTTATGTAAGCCTCCTAATCTCAGCCATTTTTCATTTTACCATTTTTTACCCATTTTGTCATTATGACTTTCATCTCCAGTTTCATAAATGACCTGCCTTTCCACATACTCTTCATAGTTTAAGTGGCTTAAAGCAATTTTCTAAACTTTTCTTTTTGTTTAACAGTCAAATCATTTTTAGGCATTTTCTCTTCCCCTGAGTCATCAACATGATGTTCCCTTTCTTGTGTGTGTGTCTGTGTGTGTGTGTGTTGTGTGTTCTGTTACATTTTTCCTGCTCTCTTTAAAGGTAGTAATATTTATACAAAGTCAGTTTTTTTTTAAAATAAAAAATAATCATGTGCCTATTATCTTCTTTGTTTACCTTTGAGATGATGGCTAACATCCTTTTGATCTAAACTGGAGAATGGGTTTACTAGTATGTGTACAGTTCCTCTCAATAGCCAGCAAGCATTTATTGGAATAGCTCAACTAGGCCAAGGTGGATGCCTATTGTATACTGTCTCATTCAAAGTACAAGACACACTACTCAGTATGCATTTAGTTTAGCTGGGGATGGGGTGGTGGCAGCAGTGACTACTGTTTGTGAATCATACATGCTTTCTGGGTGGGAATTCTAAAGGAAGGTATTTATTTGGAAATTAGTTTTAAATAGTCTTTGGTACAGCGCAGGTCACTTGTTTATCAGTAGTTTTCTGTATAATCTCTGCTCCCACCACCCTCCACCCACGCCTAAACTTCATTAAAATCCCATTGCACTAAAAAACAATCTGTAGCATGTGAAAGGGAAGGGAAAAATGGAAATGAGGCTGAGTTCATGCCTGGGGGAGAAGCAGTAGAAGGAGAGAGGAATGCTGGGAAGCCTATGTGATTCAGATCTTCCAGCACCCAGGCTGCTCTATTGCCTCCCCCTACAAGGCTTCCCTTGAGGGAACTCGTCTCTTGGACCTGGGAGGCCCATGACGCATTTTGTTCTTTTATTGTGTTTCAGTCTCCTAAGGACTCTATGCTATATGAGCTACATGGGAGTGGCGGGCCTCCGGTTGTTCAAAAAGCAGGACGGGGACTGTAAAGGAACAAGTGCTCATTCTTTGGGACACTGCAGGAGGACTCACGGACAGGCTAGGGAGAGCCACTCACCATCTTACATGGTTTTCATATGTAGGAAATTCTTCCGTCTCCTGAAATAAAATATGAACTGGATGTCCTAACTGAATTCTTCTTATAGTTAGTCTACAAATAAATGTCAGTTTAGATATGCAGTGTTGTTTAAGTTTATTTTATTCTTTTCTTTTTTACCGATCTCTTTTTTTTTTTCTAATGGGAACATATAAAGGATGAGAAGTGATTTAAATATTCATGCTATTTGTTAGCAAATTCAAGAATGTTTAGGATGACTCATAACTTTTATAAGGACCAATTATGGAAGATATAAACTATTGCCTTAAAATTTTCTTTTAGTTTACTTTTATAGCAGTCATACATTCACTCATGTAACAAATATATATTGAGCTCTCCTATTTCAATAATTAATAATCTAGCGGGAGTTACAGACATTAAATAATTGTGCAATTAATTACTTAATTATACTAATGATACATATATACCAGAAAACAATGTGCTATGAAGCAATCATTGGAATGAGAGCAAATAACCTAGAAGGGATACCCTAGTTGGCAGTTGTATTAGTTTCCTGTGGCTGCTGTAACAAGAACCACCAAGAAACTTAAAACCATAGACATGTATCTCTAATAGTTCTGGAGGTCAGAAGTCTGAACTTAGTGTCACTGGGACAAAATCAAATTGTCAGTAAGGCCACAGTCCTTCTAATGGTTCTAGGGGAGAATGCATTAGTTACCTCTTCCAGTTTCTGGCATCCCTGGGCTTGTGGCAGCATCGCTCCAATCCTTGCTTGATGGTCTTATTGCCTTCTTCTTTCCTTCTGTAAAAAAGAAATCTTTCCTCTGCCTGCCACTTAAAGGGGTGCAGGTGGTTGCATTTAGGGCCCACCCAGATAACTCAGGGTAATCTCACAATCTTTCATCACAGCTGCATAATATTCTCAAAGTCCATCCATGCTGTTACAAATGGCAGTATTTCATCCTTTCTTATGGCTGAGTAGTATTCCATTGTGTATGTGTACCACATCTTCTTTATCCAGTCCTCTATCATGGGACACTGGTTGTTTCCATGTCTCGGCCCTAATGAATAATGCTGCAATAAGCATAAGGGTGAGTGTATCTTTGCAAATACTTGATTTTGAGTTTTTTGGGTCAGTCAGAAAAACTAAGAACCATCTGATTTCACTCATATGTGGGTTATGAAACTAAAACCATGAATATAAATAGCAGTGTGGTGGTTGCCAGAGGAAAGGGGGTGGGGGAGAGGAGGGGTTCTAATATATGGTGACAGGAGAAGATTTGACTTTGGGTGGTGGACACAAAGTGCAATATACAGATCTTGTAACATAGATATCCACACATGAACCCGATAAGATCATGTCGGCCAATGTCACCCCAATAAATATAATTTTTTAAAAATTACAGTGGCAAAAGTCTTTTTAAAGTTTAGTGCTTTTTTAAATTTTGTCTTATTGCTTAAAGTATTACAAAAAGTATTACATATGTCTCCTTTTTTTTTCTCCCCGTGACCTTCCCCTGGCCTCCCCTACCCCCCAGGGTCTGTGTCCATTGGTTATGTTTATATGCATGCATACAAGTCCTTCGGTTGATCTCTTATCCCCCACCCCCCAACCCTCCCTGGGAGAGTAAAGTTTAGTGCTTTTGAGAGCCTCCATGAATCTCACACTCCAAAGGGAAGATAATTAATCAACATAATAAGTAAGTTACATAGTTTGTTAGATGCTGATAGGTGCTAGGGTGAATAATAAGACTGGATATGGGGGAGGCCTGGCACATATAAGACATAGGAAGGAAGCCAGTGTGGTTGGAGGAGGTGAAGGGAGTCGGGGTGAGGAAGAATAAGAGGTATTGACAGAGAGATGAGTTATAGGAGACAAAACTGAACATTTCAGGGCAAAACTGATCCATCTGGCACTCCCGTCAGGTCCTGTGTCTCGTTCTTAGGTACATCTTGCCCTTTCCTCGGGACCTGGTTTTCTAGGAGGGGCAGAGGCAAGTCAGTGCTCCAGCTGCTCTTGCAGGCGGAGAGCTCAGGCAACCTAACAGCCCCCGGCACATGTGACCACAAAGCCAGCAGTCCACGTGTTTGCTGTTTGTGTGTAGGCTGAGACTGCTGGCAAGACGGGAACAATCTCAGGCCTTTCTCTCCTGTCATTCTGCTTTTCCTAAAGGCTTCCTTTCCTTGTTAAGTGTAAAACCTCTTCCCCGGCATGTCCGTGATCTGAGCATCTCACAAGTGGTTTGTCTTGTCAGCTCATTTCCCCATTTCTGAATGTCTTCCATTTCAAGTTCACCTTGTGGTGACATTAATCACAACTATAGCAGACACCTCTACAAAGACCCAGACCCTGCCTCTGGCTGTCTGGCCAATGCATATCAGATATTACCTGTCTCTGACCTTCAGATCCAGATAAACACAGACACTTTTCTCAATAGGAAACACTGCAGGGAAGGGAGCACTTGGGATCTTTCTCCCTGGTGTACATCGCCAGTTTGGCTCAAATAAATTCTTGCTAAAATTAAAAAAAAAGGGGGGGGGGCGGAACAGAAGAAAGAGGATAACTAGAGGGAAAATAGATAGTAAAGGAGTGATTGGTCAAATTTGCCTAGAGATGTAGAATCTTTGGTTTATCTGGACCAGAAACACCCATTCTATTTGGACTCTGGAGGCCATCAGAAATGGTCTGCATTTTAAGGATGCACATGTTTCATATACTGAATCAGCCAAGTGCGTTCGTATTAGGAATCTAAAAGTCCCTAGGCACATATAGCTCTGTCTATGGGGCTAAGTCCAGCTGTTTTCTGTACAACATAACTGGGTTTGCCAAGATATAGCTGGAAAAGCAATTTCTCATGTACACAAGTGGGAAACAAATTCTATTACACAAGTGGATTGTTTTCTTAGGACTGTTTGATAGTAGGAATTTGGCTATGGTCTAGTTAAGATGAGGTATGGACAGAAAGCTTAGTTATTTCCCCATCTCTTCCTCCTTTTTCTTCATAATAACTATGATTCAAAATCTTTCAGTTTTTATTTTGAGATGCAACAGACCACAAAATGGAATTGTTTTACAGAATTTAAAGCTCAAATTGAAGACAATATTGAAACTGTATATTAAAACTGATGTTATGCTCAATTCTAATTTGTTTCTAAATATTAACTACTACAGAGTTATTTTGTTAAGGAAAGTTATTATTTACAAATCTTTTCAAACTTAAAATCTCTTTTATGGGCCCAGGAACTTCTTTTTTTTCTATCTATTGAGTGTGTGTGTGTGTGTGTGTGTGTGTGTGTCCATTTAGTTCTTATTATGCCTGGCTTTCATTAATATCCTAACCACTGTATTTGGTCATGGCTAAAATAAGAACAGATGGAGAAGTGTCCTTTCAAAGCTACAAAATGCAGAGCTTTAGATGCTCTTAACAGGGTTCCATCCCCAGTACAAAATAACATGGACCACATAGCAAGACAAGCTAATTCATAGAACACTGTTAATGGATCTGATTTAAACTTTGAAAATAATACCTGTCAAATAATTTTCTTGATAAAAAATCTACAAATTTTCAAAAGTGAGGGAAGGAAAGAAAGAAAATGATCACATTAATGTAGGATGAAGAAATCTATTAGAAAATGTTTAATTAGCCCAGCTGATGTGGCTCAGTGGTTGAGCATGAACCAGGAGGTCACAGTTCGATTCCCGATACGGGCACATGCTTGGGTTGCAGGCTCAATCCCCAGTGTGGGGTGTGCAGGAGGTAGCCGATTAATGATTCTCTCTCATCATTCATGTTTTTATCTCTCTCTCCCTCTCCCTTTCTCTCTGAAATAAATAAAAATGTATTTTTAAAAAACAAACAAATAAAATGTTTAATTAACTGTCTATTAGTTAAAATATATTTCACCATATGACTGCCCTTTCCCCTCTCATTGGTATTTGTTAGTAAATTGCTCATCTATGTTTCTACTTACTTTGTAGGGTAGTGGCGACAGCATAGTTCTTCAGACCAGACCTCAGCTTTGTAACTTACCTTAAGTCACTTGGACCACACGATTCCTTATCTATAATGCTTTAATACATTGACTATGTTCTCTGAGTGATAAAATAAAATATCAATTAAGAAATTAAAATACATTTAGGGAGATATTAACCATCTGCTCTTCTAAGTTCTTCATGGGTCATGTTTTTTACCGAGAGAGATAAACATAACCCAGTAGAAATGACTACTCAGAACTCTAACATGATGCAGGCAGCTTTTAACAAAGATTCAGATATGAAAGGGTCATGTGTACATATTTGAAAGCTTTGAAATTGCCATTGAATGTTATTTTTGTTGTTTTGCTCATTGTCTCTTACTTAGACTCATGAGTTACGCTTGAGAGTTGCAGGGGTGGGGCACATTTTTCTGCCAAGGGCCATTTGGATATTTATGACATCATTTGTGGGCCATACAAAATCATCAACTTAAAAATTACCCAGCTATATTTGGTAAACATTTAATTAACTCATCCCTAATGCCTTGGCAGGGCCAGAACACATGATTTAGGGGGCCTTATATGGCCCACGGGCAGAAGTTCCCCACCCCGACTAGAGAGATCAATACAGCAGAACCTTCGTTCTGGAACTTAATTTGTTCTGGAAGGCTGTTTGAGAAGCAATTTGTTTGAAAACTGAATCATTTTTTTTTCATTAGAAATAATGTCAATTAATTTAAATCACTCCAAACCCCCAAATGATTCCCTGTTTTAACCTTTCTTATATGCAGTACATGTCTAATGTACTATTTAATCTATAAACAAAAATTATTTTCTTAAATTTATTGAACCACCACCTACTAGTCTTAAACAAATCACTTTCAGCTCTTGTTCTAGGTCTGTCTTTTCAGTAATCAGTATGCAGCATCTTAGCTTTTGCGCATGTCACTGCCTCTCAAATGTTGTCACTGGCCAACTGCTTTTCCTTTATCTAAATAAATAATAGTTTTTCTACCTCTTCAATTGCCTGTGATCATTGTGTTTTTTTTAAGAGCCTAAGCAACATTAGCAGTCTTGATGGCCTCTTTATATTTTATAATTGTGCTAATCAAACATTTTACCAGCACAAAAGCATGAAAAACACAAAAAATATTCACAGCATGATTGCCTGAGATGATCAAAATGGGAGGTTTAGTGGTAAACAGACCTGCATTCTCTCCTCTGTTTGTGGCCTGAGAGATGCTTTTTGTCATGTTGATGTTTCAGCATGAAAGGGTTGTGAGGGCCAGAGCAGAAGTTTTGTCCAGCAACCAAGACATATTTCCTATGATCAACTTGGTCAAGAACAAAATTGTTTGAGATGGGAAATGTTTGAAAACTGAGATTTGACTATAATGTCCACTGACATTTGCAGATACTACTTTTATTGACTAATAAAACCTTTCTGAATTTTGGTTTTCCTTTTGGCCTTCACAAACAAGAGGGATAGGGTGAAGTTTAGGCTGTAGTATATTCTCTCCTTTCTAGGTCTCCTTATGTAATTGTCACCTCCTTCCCTTTATTATTCTGTCATTTTGCCCTTGCTTTATAGGGGTTTTGTCTTTTATTATAAGCTGTCTCAAAGACTTTTCTGGAAATACACAGTGCAGAAGTACAAAATGATGAAATAAACATACTACTTCATTTGTTTTAAAAGATGCCTAGGTTGGACTAAATGACCTCTAAGGTCCTTTCCTATTTTAAATTTATGATACTATCACCAAAAACAGACAAAAAATCTATTAGGCTATAAGCCAGGAGATGACTACCAAGTACTACATTCCTGGTATGGGTGTATTTCTTCTTGGAAGCAGAGTGCTAGATTCAGCAGCCTGCTAAGAGCCCTCAGTCTTTTTTTTTTTTAATCCTCACCCAGGGATATGTTTTCATTGATTTTTTTTTTTAGAGAAATTTGGGGGGTGGGGGCAGAGAGAGAGAGAGAGAGAGAGAGATCAATTGCCTCCCCTGTGCACCCCAACCAGAGATTGAATCAGCAACCGTTTGGTGTACAGGACTACACTCCAACCAACTGAGCCACCTGGCCAGGGCAGGCCCTCACAGTTGTTTGGTGATAGAACAAAAGAACTGATTGCTTAAAAAAAAATATCCTCACCGAAACCGGTTTGGCTCAGTGGATAGAGCGTCAGCCTGTGGACTGAAAGGTCCCAGGTTCGATTCCGGTCAAGGGCATGTACCTGGGTTGCGGGCACATCCCCAGTAGGAGATGTGCAGGAGGCAGCTGATCGATGTTTCTCTCTCATCGATGTTTCTAACTCTCTATCTCTCTCCCTTCCTCTCTGTAAAAAATCAATAAAATATATTTTAAAAAAATATCCAAAAATAAGAAAAAGAAAACAGAAGAGCTTATTTCTTTTTGAGCATTTGTATAAATTTGAACATCTTAAGCTGAACTTAGTGAGTGTAGCTAATTTAATGAAATTAGTCACATTTGAAGATTGTCGCAATCTTGCTACCACATTAGCATTAAGTGTGATTAAAATTTATTCTGTGTGCCTACATGGTTCCCCAAAGCATCAGCTGTCAGCACCTTCATTATAAGCTAGCCCTTCAAAGCTTTCAGAAAACTTTTACATTCAGGGCAGGCAGTCGGACCACTGCTTCAGAAGAGAACACATCATTTTTTTAGGGTGTATTTTCTGTTTGTATGAATTTAGAACTTAGGAAATTATCAGTAGCATTGTTTATTTTTGTTAGTAAGATAAAAGGCACTGAAAATAAGGAAATGCTAGATATTGTGTGCTGAATTCTTTAAGGCCAAAGGAACTATAATGTAAAAATAAATGGAGAAACCCAAGTTATAATTTAAAAGATGTGCTTGTGATATATAAATATTTTACAGTAAATAAAATTTTCATAGAGGAAAATATTATTTCAAGGGTAATGATTTATATGTAAAGTCTATTAATTAATTGAGATTCAAGGGAAAATTCAGGCAGCTTCCAATATCTTTACAAAACTGTGGGTAGTGAGTTTAGTATAGTGTCCCTAGGAAACTAGTACACTGAAATTCAGAGGTTCTTTCTCTCTGATTTCATTATGTTATTGGTAGGATGTACTTGAGTGTCTCATTTGATTGGTATGTTGGTAATCTTAGAATAATGGTATCTTTCAACTAATTTTAAACTATGATGTAGTTGGTAGTTTCATGTCTGAAATCTAATTAATGTTGGTGTCAATCATATTTAAAAACATTTAAAAATATCTGTATAAAATTCTAAGAACTTACAGTATTTAATTATGTCTCTACTAGATAAAATTTACACGCTAAATTATTTTGACTCAGTTTTTTGTTGTTGTTGTTCAAATATTATTTAATGTATTAGTACTCATGTTACAGAATTTACCAGGCAACCGAAAAATACACAGGGAGTACTCTGAGATCCAGATAAACCCACTTATTTTCGGTTGTACTAGAACAGTGACTCGGGGACAGTTCTCCAAATCCTGAGTGAGTGAATATGGAGGAAGCTTTCCCCTTTGTACCCTTTGGTGTCTTTGTTTTCTATCTGTCTCCTAACTACCAGGCTTTTGTGGTGGGCTTCCACAGCCCCTCCTGACTCAGTTAGAATGGGGAAGTTAGACTGTATCTAAATGGCCTGGGTGGTGCTAGTGACCTCCCCTCCAGCTAAGCTGTTACATTGTTTGTTTATGGCCCCTCTGTAAACTGGGAGTAATTAGGAAAACAGGTCTTGCTAGACCAGATTGTTAAGAAAGGGGTAGTGACTTAATTATAGGCTATCAAGAATGTACATTAGATTATTGGCACAGATTCAGATTGCTAGTCCCCCCCCAAAAAAGTCTTATATTCCCCATCACTCAGATAATAGTTATTCCCTAAATAGCATTTTACTTTTATATATTGAAATCAGTGAAGTGAGACAGAGAATCAGTGCAAAGTGGTGATTGTCAATCAGTATAAATCCATAACAGATAGCCTGTGTCTTATTGAAGCGTTTAAATTTGGAATGTATGCTTTGGAAAATGGGAGTTACTATAACATTTCAAAACTCATAACAGTATATTCAATTGATTATAGTTAGAACCGATCATTTAAAAATCCATAGTTGCTTTGAATTGAATAAAATTATAAAGTAAGTCAAAGGTTTATTATCATTTGCTTTGAATTTTTAATTCAAACATTTAAAAATATAAAGATAGAGCTTTTGCTATAATTGAGGTATTTATCTTATAAAATGTCATGAAATGGGTTACCTATGATTCACCTGACTAAACAGACATACACAAACATGCCAATTAAAGAATCAGGGTAAAGACTTCTTAATATTCATTTTTTAATAAGCTCTGTTTTCTATCTCTTCCTAACATGTTCTTATTTTATTTATTACTGGAGGCTCGGTGCACATAATTGATGCACAGGAGGGGTCCCTAGGCCTGGCTGGTGATCAGGGCCATCAGGGCCATCTTTCCCAGTCCTGATAGGAGCCTGGCAGCCAGGGGGAGGGACAGAGGGAGGGGCCACGGGAGGTTGGCTGGCGGGGGGTGTGGGAGGTTGGCTGTGGGAGCACACTGACCACCAGGGGTCAGCTCCTGCATTGAGCATCTGCCCCCTGGTGGTCAGTGGCGTCATAGCGACTGTTTGGTCATAACAGTCTCTTAGGCTTTTATATACACCGATTGGCCAGATTATTATGACCACCTGATGTTTATAGGCAAATGAGCTATAATTTTGCACTGAAGTTTCTAGAGGGCCAGACCATTATAAACGTCTAAATAGCACAAAATGCCTAGTTATCGTTGCTGATCAATTTCATCCTATCATGTTTATGGCGTATCCCAATGGAGATGGCTTCTTCCAACAAGATAATGCACCATGCCATGGTGCTCGTATTGTGCAAGAGTGGTTTCAAGGACATGAGGGAGACTTTACCTTGCTTAGGTGGCCCCCACAATCACCAGATCTCAATCCAATTGTGGGATCCCACAATTGAGCATTTGTGGGATGAAGTTGAAAGAGTCATCAGGCAGCTGGTTCCACAACCATCAAATCTCACAGAACTGGACAGTGCTATTCATCAGGCATGGTGTCAGATTCCTCGCATCACCTTTCAACATCTCTTGGAGTCAATGCCAAGAAGAATCGCTGCAGTATTGAAGGCAAAAGGTGGCCCAATAAAGTACTGATGGGGTGGTCATAATAATCTGGCCACTCACGTTCAAATATATCCCACGTTCAAAGGCTGTTAAATTGCATTGTTTACCCATATCTTCAGAAAAAAATCACTTCTACTGTCGTGGTAAATAACCTGCTTCCCTATTTATAATGGTCTGGCCCTCTAGCAACTTCAGCGTGAAATTATAGCTAATTTGCCTACAAATGTCAGGTGGTCATAATAATCTGGCCACTCAGTGTATATAGATAGTGATCTGCTACACATTTCTTATTGTTGCTACATAAATTATTAAAAGTGTTGGTTGCTATACCTTATTAAAATAATGTTAATGAGTGATACCTATATGATATTACAAAACATACCTCAGCAGAAAATTGGTTATATGTAAAGAATAATAAAGATGGTAATAAGGTGTCTATTAATTCTATTTATTTTTACTTCATTATATAAATTCAGAAACATAGATCTCAAATTTATACATTACTTATCTATAATTATAACATCACATCAATGGTAGAGACTAACTTAAAAAATAGCTTGTGACACAGCAATTGAAATGAGATAGTGCAATTACAAAAGGTTTAATCATTTTTTAATTGATTCAGTGGATGTCTTTAGTCTCTAAATACTCTGTAAGCCTCTTATCTACCTTGAAAGGTTACTCCCATAAACCTGGCATATAAAGTCAATCATATGACTTCTTTCTGTTCTGATATTTCAAATATTAAGACCTGAATTATAAAGGAAAAGTGCTATGTAGAAGCTGCATGAATACAAAGCAACATTTAGCGTAGTATCCAATGCTACCCAAGTATTTGAGGAAATTTACAAAAAAAAACACTTCTTTAGTACTCGCTTTTACAGTTGCTACCAAAACCAGGAGGGGGGCCCAGGAATGGTTTCAAAGGAAAGTTTGTTCTTGAAGAAGAGGTTCACTGATGAATACATACACTATGCTGCCCAGGCCTCCTTTTAACCTGAGATGACAACATATCTAGCAGAGGCAAAAAATACTCCAGCGTGTTGCCTCCAAGAAATTAAGAGACCCCAAACTAGAAATTGAAATTTTAATATGGAATCACATAACCCAAGTCATACAAAAAAAAGTAATAAACAAAAAAACCCAAAATATCTACTAACTAGTAGCCTGGTGCACGAAATTCGTGCACATTAAAAGGGAATTAATTGCCCTAACCGATTTGGCTCAGTGGATAGAGCATCGGCCTGTGGATTCAAGGGTCCCAGGTTCGATTCTGGTCAAGGGCATGTACCTTGGTTGCGGGCACATCCCCAGTGGGGAGTGTGCAGGAGGCAGCTGATCGATGTTTCTCTCTCATTGATGTTTCTAACTCTCTATCCCTCTCCCTTCTTCTCTGTAAAAAATCAATAAAATATATTTTTTTTTAAAAAGAGAATTAGCAGAGATATTTTAATATTGCTATTTGCCCTTTCTCTATAATAGAAGTGTGAGAGATGAAAGGAAATTAGTAAAATGTATATGAAAATAATATATAAATTTATTAATAAATAAACAGTAACAAAAGGAGCTGATTCTGTGAGGAAAGGGGCTCCCTCCTCCCTCCTGTCAGGGTCCGGGGTCTAGGAGAATGAGGTTCCTGGCTGGCAGGCCACTGACAGCAAGCTATCCAACAGCAGATTCTGTGAGGAATGGGGCTCCCTCCTTTCTACTGTCAGGGTCTGGTTTGAAGGTCGGCCATGCCCCCTGTTGGGCCAGACCCAGAGTTCTACCATGCTGTGGCCTCCACCTCAGCAACCCAGGACTGACTGCTGCTCTGAGGGTGGGTCCTTCCCTCAGGCCACACAGGAAACAGCTGGGGAGGCACAGCCCTTGGCAAAACGACCCAGGATTCAGTGGGTCCACGCTCCAAGGGCGGGTTCCTGCCTCAAACCCTGCCCTCACCTGAAACAGCTCCAGGAAACAGCTCCGGGGAGGGCGCAGCTGTTTCCAAGACAACCCCTGCAGGACTGACTCCCTTCGGCTTGGTCGCAGCGGTTCAGGTCGTGATGAACACCACCCATGGTTTTTATTTTTATTTTTTAAAAATATATTTTATTGATTTTTTACAGAGAGAAAGGGAGGGATAGAGAGTTAGAAACATCGATGAGAGAAAAACATCGATCAGCTGCCTCCTGCACACCCCCTACTGGGGATGTGCCCACAACCCAGGTAAATGCCCTTGACCGGAATTGAACCTGGGACCTTTCAGTCCTCAGGCCGATGCTCTATCCAATGAGCCAAACCGGTTAAGCCATCCATGGTTTTTATATAAGTAGATACCATCACAAGCAGCATGGTCACCCATCTCATCTTTAACCTCTAACAAAGATGGTAATAATGATAAAAAGAGAAAGCTGTGATCAGATGGTTCCCTCTTTTATCATTATTATGCTTTATATCCTGTCCCAGAGAAATTACCAGAGACTTCTAAGACAGAGCCTTGAAATGATTTGTTATAAACTCCAGGGTTAAATTTCAGATTTTTTTTCACCTAAAATTGTATAAATGCATATCAAAATAACATACTTTTAATGTGACTCTGAAACAAATTCTATTGCATTCTAGATAAAGTGAAATTGGTATCAGCCAGTAGGATATAGCATGAGTTTCAAATAAGTTATGTTGGTAAAGTTGGGAGAAATGCTTCCCAGTGATGTACTGTGTGTAGATGTATTACTACTTTTATTTCATATTTCATGTGTTGAACACAAAGAGAACTGGAAACTTGTTAATCATCATTTTAAAACATTTTTATAGAATGTAAATATATCAGTGCTTGCCTTTTTTCTGTGTTAATGAAAAACGAGGTGTACTTGGGGAGCGGGTATCCTATTAAACTGCTGTCATCCATTACCAGACCTGCTTGGAAGAAATAAGCACAGATGGTGGGTCTATTACTTTTTTGAACAAAAAATTTGCCGTTTCTTTTTTTTGAGTTTTGTTCCCTCCTCATTGAAATGTGAACAATTTTTCAAGTCAAGAAACCTCTGTAGGGTTCCTTGAAATGTTTTATCCATTACTTGTACATTTATAAGCAAAAAAGAGTGATTAATGATTTATTAAAATTTCATAATGAAAAAATTCAAGTAAAAAGTCTTTGTTAGAAAAATTATTATTTGATTCAGAAACCATATGTTTTGAATGCAAATTAAAGTCTGCAGGGAGTAAGTTTGTATATCAAGCCAGAATCCTAAATTACTCATTTAGCAATGACAAAACCATTTAGCCCATGATAAAAATACCTATGCTGATCTTTTATTTATTTATACACTAAAGGCCTGGTGTATGGATTTGTGCACATTGAAAGGCAATTAATTAGAAGAAATATTTTAATACCGCTATTCTCCCTTTCTCTATAATAGAAGTGTCAACCAAATTCATGATCGAAAACACACGTGCAATTGGTGCCAGTGAGAGCTTTATTTATTAATTTTTTAAAATATATTTTATTGATTTTTTTACAGAGAGGAAGGGAGAGGGATAGAGAGTTAGAAACATCAATGAGAGAGAAACATCGATCAGCTGCCTCCTGCACACTCCCCACTGGGGATGTGTCCGCAACCAAGGTACATGCCCTTGACCGGAATCGAACCCAGGACCCTTCAGTCTGCAGGCTGATGCTCTATCCACTGAGCCAAACCAGTCAGGGCCCAGTGAGAGCTTTATATGTGTTGTGCATGTGCGAGTCAACTTACCCTTTTATATATATAGAATGAACTTGCTTAATTAGACCTGCGTTCTGATATAGGTAAACTTTTTCCAACCCAGTGAAGCACCCCAACTTCTCTTTCAGGGAATTGTAAGTAACTCAGCAGTAAATATCACAACACGAAGCAGATTATTATTGTAGATCATGCAGGGAGAACGAAGGGTAAAATACTTAACTGCAGCAGTGTTTGACTATATTCTGTGCAGTGAGAAAACCTGAAGTCATTTTCAAACTCCACCATTTCTTACTTCTTTTCAGTGGGGTCAAGTTTCTAAACTTTCTAAATCTCCGTTTTCCAGCTAATGAAAAGAAAATAGGATTCTACCAAGTCTCCTATCTACCTGCTCCAGGACTTCTGTGAGGATCAAATGAGATGAGGCATGGGAAAACGCTTCACAGACATTTGGTTAAAGTGTAAAATGTTTGCACCTGGCTATAAAACAAGTCATGTTTTAGGGCTGAAGAAACTTCAAGGAGGCTAGTCACTAGGGAGAGGAAGCTGGGTGTTGCTACATGGCGTCATTACCTGCTGTTCACAGCGACTGTTTCCCAGCTAAGCTGGGCTATGGGCTGCATTTATGCCATGGGGTCTTGGCAGAGTTGGTTGTGATTTGGTGCACTGTTGCTCTGGGGTGGTGGCGGGGCCTGTGTCCCACTTTGGGGAAGCCGAGTGTTGTTTGTCAACGTCAGGTCCACAGTGCCATTTCTTTGTAAATGGCCAGTGCATGTCATGGCAGCTCTTGTGTTGAGTGTATGCCCCCTGGTGGTCAGTGTGCATCATAGCAACCAGTCGGAAGGTTGGAGGGACACTTAGCATATTAGCCTTTTATATATATAGACTAGAGGCCCAGTGCACAAAAATTTGTGCACTCAGAGGGGCTCCCTCAGCCCAGCCTGTGCCCTCTTGCAGTCTGGGACCCCTCGGGGGATGACCACCTGCTGGCTTAGGCCCACTCCCCAGGGGATCAGGCCTAAGCTGGCAGTCAGACATCCCTCTGGCAGCCTGGGAGCCCTCAGGGGATGACCACTTGCCAGCAGGGAGCAGGCTTAAACTGCAGTCAGACATCCTTAGTGCTGCTGAGGAGGAGGGAGAGGCTCCCGCCACCACCGCTGTGCTGGCAGCCATCAGCCTGGCTTGTGGCTGAGCAGAGCTCCCCCTGTGGGAGCACACTGACCACCAAGGGGCAGCTCCTGCATTGAGCGTCTGCCCCCTAGTGGTCAGTGTGTGTCATAGTGACCAGTTATTCCCAGTCGTTCTGCTGTTAGGGTCAATTTGCATATTACCCTTTTATTATATAGGATGGTTTACCCTTTTATTATATAGGATGGTTCGATGAAAATTTGCATGTTGTGTACATATTAAGAAAAATAGCACAAGTTTTCAATGTTTTATTTAGGTTGAAAATACATGCATACCATAAAGTATCCAAATCTTAAATATACAGTTCCATCTTTTTAAAAAAGCATAAAATGAACACTTTTGTTTAGATAGGACTCAAATCAAGAAACATATTACTGAAATCCCAGAAACCCCCTTCAACCTTCTAAACACTCTCTCCTAGAATAACACTTATGGTGATTTGAAATATCATTGATTAGCTTTTAACACTTCTTATAAATGGAATCATAGAGTGTGTTCCATATCTTCCTTCTTTCATTCAATGTTTAGCTTATAAGATTTTTAGTAATTCATTCATTCATTCTCATTACTATATGGTATATTATTATATAAATACTAGAGGCCCAGTGCACAAATTCATGCACAGGTGGGCCTGGCTGGCCCAGCTCCAATCTGCAGATTGGGGCAGGGCCTGTTGGGAGGAGGAGATGGTGGGAGGTTGGCCGGCTGGCTGGCCCTGATTGGGGCCCAATCAGGGCCGAGTTGAGTGTGGGGAGGGGCCATGGGTGATTGGCCAGCAGGCCCTGCTCCCAATTTGGGTGGGGGTGGGGGCGAGACAGCCATCTAGAGGGGCTGTAGGCAGTGGGCCAACTGGCCCAAAGAGAGAAGGTCCCAATGCCTCCACAACTGTTTTTTTTTTTCTTTTTCATTTATGTCACTCTGGTGTTTATCACTATTCCATTATGGTTCTTAACCTTACAAAAGTAGAAAAGAATAACTAGTTTTATTAAATTATATTTTACTTGAAGTATCTTAAATGCTCTTCTTTGAATTACTTTTCCTTATTTAAATGATACATAAGATTAATGATCCTGACTTATTCAATAATATACTAGCTTGGAAAGGGATTCTTGATCAATCATAATTCTGATCAATTTTACATTTCCATGTTATTAACTATGATATTTAAAAATGAAAAATGAGCAATTCTTACATTAATGTGAAACAACATTTCTGCATGTTAAAAAGTTACTTCCGTGGCCTAATAAACCAAGATGTGAACCAGTAATCGTTTATTTAAAATTAAGAGATGAATCTCAGTTTCTATTGCTTGTATTATGTCTGTGTTTCTAGAGAAACATAGAAAAAAGTTATGGCAAACTTGCAGTCTGTTAGTTTCTTTTCACCCTGCCAGAAACTGTCATTTCACTCTTTAGCTAGTAATATACAACTGTTCGTTGAAGAGATTTTTGAAGAAAATAGCATCTTTCTTCTTAATTAGAATCAGGGACACCTTTGAAAAAATAGTCACAGCAAAATGAAAATAGTAATAATAATAATGATAATAATAATAATAATATAATACTACCAATAAACAGCAACAACAATGTTTTGCACCAAGCTAATTGTATCTCTAATTTATATTAGTTGGGTTCAGGAATTTTCATTACTAATTATTTGAGTGGTTGCATTTTGGAGCTCACATTTACTGGGTTCATATCTTTGCTGCACACTTAACTAACAGTGTTGCCTTGCGAAAGTTACTTACTAGTAACCTCTTCAGATCTCAGACCTGTAGGATGGGAATAATTATAGAAGGTATATTATATGTTGTATTAGTTTGGGTCCTCCAGGAAGCAGATGCCAAGAAGAGATTAAACACAAGAGGATTGTATTAAGGGAAAAGTCTCTGAGAGAAAATGAGGGGGGGAAAAAAACTGAGTAAGTCTGGAAGACCTAGCTGTTGGTCGAGACGCAAGAGTGACCCAGAGTGAGGGAGTGGAGGACAAGGTCGAGGGGAAGTCTTCACCATGTTGCTCAGTCTAAGGAAGGGTTAGCGAGAGCTTTAGGAAATCCTGAGCCAAAGCTGGCCATCAGAGGAGGCCTGTGTCTTTCAGTGATGGAACTGCTTTAGAATCCCTGCTGCACTCTGTCATTGGTTGGGGCAGTTGCAGAAATGGATTTTAGAAGGAAACAGCAGTGCTTTTTAGGCAATTAAACGTCCTGTACTTAGAGGTCTTGAGGCACATTCTCATGGTCACAACAAATGATTATCATGAAGATGAATTGGCAAACTCCCAAGAAAGTAATTAAAACAATATCTGAATCAATATTTATTTATCAATTTATTTATTCATATTATTCATCATTACTAATAATCACTGAATTAATAAAGGAGACACATGTTCAATCTGCTTGAAATAGCTGACAGAGGTGTTGAAAAGCCTGCTGTTTACAGTTTTCTTCATTTTTCCTAACTAAGAATATTATTACACATTTATATCATATGAATAATTATTTCCCTTCTTTTTATTTCCCTATTTATTGCCAAGTCCCTAATGCATAGTGGAATACCAAACTCTAACCCCCAGTATTGCCAAATCCCTAATGCATAGTGGAATACCAAACTCTAACCCCCTGTATTTCTGCATAAATAATGGGTTCAATTGTTTTAAAAATAAAAAGACCTGCCCTTGTTAGGTGGTTCAGTTGGTTGGAGCTTTATCTTGTACACCAAATGATTGTGGTTTCAATTCCCGGTTGGGGCACATATGGGAGGCAGCCATCTCTCTCTCTCTCTCTCTCTCATCAATAAACATATCCTTGGGCGAGGATAAACAAATTAAAAATACAAAGACGTATTAATAGAATTATGTTTGTTATGTCCAATTGATAATATCAAAGAGTTTCATCATTTATCATCATTAGAAGGACATAATTAGGAATTGTTTGATCCATTTTTTAAAATTGGTCATTGGGTGTGCATAATCATGGGAAGAACTCCATTTGAAACTCCTTTTGTAAGGCCATTTTCTCAACAGTGGAAACTCCTTTTATCTCTTTAAAGAATTTTCATGGCATTAGAAAATTCAGAGGGCATATGTGAATAATTGCAAATGGAGGAAAGAAAAATTACAGTAAAAGTCATGTGAAAATGTTGAAAAGTCTGTGAGGCCACTTTATTATGATACTTGAATGTAAGCAAATTTATCCAGAAGAGAATCTTAAACATAGAGGATGGACTCTTTAGGGCATGACCTCCAATCTCCTTCTTTTGCTCATTTTACTCTCCCTTTATATGTAGAAGCCTACTTATTCTTTCCTTTGTGCATCAGTCATGTGCGAACCCGGGACCTTTCAGTCCGCAGGCCGACGCTCTGTCCACCGAGCCAAACCGGTTTCGGCTCTAAGACCTATTCTTACCATAATATTTTGAGGGCCACCTCAAGTTACAACTTCTTTAGTTCTTCCCCACATCATCTTAGTCCAAATAGACATCTCCATATGCTCAATGTCTGCTAGCTGTGTTATCCCTAAGTGTCACTTGATATATGCTGTTCCTTCCAGCTTTCCCCTTGGCGTACTGAACATCTCAGTCATTCCTCATGTTGCACTATAACTGTTTTCTTGTCCTTATACTGCACCACACTGTCAGGAAAGTAAGAATGATTACACTGCTGGAATCTAGTAGGTATTTTTCTTTCCTCATTCTATTTTTTCTTCTTTATTGATTATGGTATTACATATGTGTCCTTATCTCCCCATTGCCCCCCCCCCCTGTACTCATGCCCTTATCCCCCTGGTGTCTGTGTCCATTGGATAGGTTTATATGCATGCGTACAAGTCCTTTGGTTGATCTCTGCCCCTTAACTCCACCCTCCCCTACCTTCCTTCTGAGGTTTGATGGTCTGATCGATGCTTCTCTGTCTCTGGATCTGTTTTTGTTCATCAGTTTATGTTCATTATATTCCACAAATGAGTGAGATCATGTGATATCTTTCTCTGACTGGCTTATTTCACTTAGCATAATGCTCTCCAGCTCCATCCATGCTGTTGCAAATGGTAAGAATTCTTTCTTTTTTACCGCAGCATAGTATTCCATTGTGTAGATGTACCATAGTTTCTCTAATCCAATCATCTGCTGATGGACTCTGGTTTCTCTTCAGATCACATAAATCTTTCACCTTTACTAGTAGGTATTTTTAAAATATAGTAAAATGTAATGAATGCATGTATGAATGAACAAGTTAATTGATACGTTATATTCCCAGAGAGATAATCAGCATTGTGAGACAAGCATTGAGTCTTATACCTTCTTATGATCCCAGTCACCTAGTACAGGATTTGAATATTGTAGGAGGCACTTAATACATTTTTGTGACTGATGAGTTTAAATATTTGTATGAATACCTGATTTAAATTATATGATTGTCATTTTGAAGAGGTAGTGACTTGCCATGAATTTCACTGCTTGTGCAATCGCTTTTTATACAACACTAGAGGCCCGATGCATGAAATTCGAGCAAGAGTAGGCCTTCCTTCCCCCAGCTGCTGGCACTGGCTTCCCTCTGGCACCTGGGACCTGGGCTTCCCTCTGGCCACTGGCACCCAGGACCCAGGCTTCCCTCGCAGCCCCAGCTTAGTCAGGAAGATTGTCTGGAAGGATGTCCGGTCTAATTAGCATATTATGCTTTTATTGTTATAGATGATTGGCTAGACCAGGGGTGGGCAAACTTTTTGACTCGAGGGCCACAATGGGTTCTTAAACTGGACCTGGAGGGCCAGAACAAAAGCATGGATGGAGTGTTTGTGTGAACTAATATAAATTCAAAGTAAACATCATTACATAAAAGGGTACGGTCTTTTTTTTTTAGTTTTATTCATTTCAAACAGGCCAGATCCGGCCCACGGGCTGTAGTTTGCCCACGGCTGGGCTAGACTCTTGTAGTTCACCATTAGGTGAACCTTGGTAAAAGCAGATTGCACTTTCTCTTTTTGCAAAACAGTGTGCCTGTATTATTTGTTTACTTATAATAATTGTGATTTTCACTTATGCAATTGATATACATTTATAGTTCATTTGTAGTGTAATATGTAAAAAAAATATTGGGACTTATCATATACTGTGTAAAATGAAGTAAATTGACCCAGATAACATGGATTCAGACATAGTGTAAGTCAGCAAGAATTGGTACCAAGGTGAAATGTATATTAACTTTTTCTAGCATATTGGTAAGTAATATTAAAAAACACAATTAATTTTTGGTTGTGTCCTTTGAGGGTAACGCATTAAAATAATTTACATTTCCATGCTAAACATTCTTCCAGGAAAAGCACTGCAATC
Organism: Myotis lucifugus; assembly: GCF_000147115.1. Classification (NCBI taxonomy): domain Eukaryota; kingdom Metazoa; phylum Chordata; class Mammalia; order Chiroptera; family Vespertilionidae; genus Myotis; species Myotis lucifugus. Next base: position 4,181,279 of record NW_005871112.1, on the reverse strand, counting down.
TCTACCAGGTTCTGTTCCAAGAAAAAAATACATTGTTGTATACTCTCAAAGGAGTGATATTCTGAACTCAAATCTGTTCAAATAGTTGTAGCAGATAATACTCTGACCAGGTTACTAAGCCATATATCTTTCGCTGTTCACTTTGTTAGTTATACTCAGCGTGTGGTTGGAAATGGAATCAAAGCCCAGTCTGGGAATCCTGAAGTCAAAGTCAAGGGAACTGATCCTGTGATCAATCAGATTATTGATAAACTGAAGCATGTTATTCAGGTAAGTTCTGGTCCTCTCTTATTGGTATTCTCAGTGGTAAATAATAAGTGGTTGCTTTCCATTGCATGTGATAAACTTGTTAATCCTATCTGATAATACTACCTACAATTGAGTACTGGTTTAGAAATATTTGGTTGAGTGGTTTTTCAATGTGCTACAATATTTTAATGGGTGGGCCTTGACTTACGAGTTTAATTCGTTCCGTGACGGAGCTCGTAACTCAAATTACTCCTATGTCAAATCTTAAAGTGAACGAGTGAGACACGTGATGCTGGGCTGATGTTGTGGCATTCACTGTGACATTCGCTGCTCCAACTAGCAGTGGGGTATCTGAAGCTGGCTCGTAACCCAAATTTTAGCTCGCAAATCGGCTGAGAGACGGCTCGTATCTCGAAAAACTCCTTAGTCGGGACACTCATAAGTCAAGGCCCCACTGTATTCTAATAAATAAGGAGACTTTCAGGATGAGCTTCATCTCCAATAATAAGCTTTAGACACTAGAACAACTGACTTTAAAGAAAACACATAGCAGAGCATGGGAGATGCCAACCTCACCTTCCAGGTAAGTCTCTGAGCCTTTCTATTAAGGCTTTTTGCCACATTTTCAGCAAAAGTTGTCATAAATGAAAAAATATGCATTTCTTGTACTTATTTTCAGTCACCTTTAATATGTTATTGCATATTCTAATTGTTTATGAAATACTTGTTTTATACTTAATAATGTTATTCAACCTAATGAACAATACTGCATGTGAACAATATATGGCACAATATATATCAAATAATATTTCATTGAACTACTCTATCAGTCAGAAATAAATATTATGTTACATGCTATAAAGACTACCCTTCATTCTACATCTATTGGGGTTTCAGGTGAGAAGGACTATTTTTTAGTTATTGGTCTTCATATAACAATTTATATATGCACATTTTTCTAAGCAAAACTGTGTATGTACAGTTGATACTTCTAGCATTATATTATTATATATCTGAAACTATACTTAAACATAATACTGAGTTTTTATTGATATTACAGTATTCTAGAGTCACTGGTATGTTTCTCATGATTGTTCTGTAAAATTTAAGTTTAGGTGGAGCCAGTTCTTATAATCCTATTTTTATCAGAGTCTCTGTATCTTGAGCAAAGTTTATATAAGTAGGGCATGGTGGCCTGTGTCCAAAACCATGGATTTCTACCATCCAGGTGTCAATAATAATGGCTACTTTGTTTATTTCATGACTGTTACATTAGGAAAATAGACCTCTCCCCTGGGAGGCAGAACCAAAAATAACTTCCTTTGAGAAAAATGTAAGAGCAAATGATGTCACAACTACTAGTGAGTCAAACCTCAAGGCCTCTAGTGAATTAAACCAGTTCTCTCAGAGACAAATGTCCAAAGTAAGGCAAGTTGGTAGGTGCCTTACACTTCCAGTGGGCCAAGTGCTGAGACATTTCTTGGAAATGAGTAATCTTGGGATTGGGTCAGGAGCTCAAGTGATAGTGAAGGAGGGGCCAGAGTGAAGAGTAGGCGCTTGACCAGAAACTGAGGCAGAATGGCTGAGGTCAGTCTGGAGAAAGCCTGCTGCCCTCAGCAGCAATGACATTAAGTCCATCAGGGAATATTACTCAGGAACTCAGGAGGAGGGAGTTCATTCTTCTTGCCAAATTTTTGAAACCTTGCTTCTCATAATGAGAAAGACAGAGTCCAGTTAAAATTAATTTTGACTCAGTAAGAAATGAATGAGGGTTTAAGAAAACTTAGAATATTGCATTAATTCTTGAGTTTCTTGGTGGCTCAATAAACAATGTATTTGGAACTTGACATATAAGCAAACTAGATTTCTAAATCTATGTGTCATTGTTGGGGTTCCCCAGGAAGGGGCTCTGGGACATAGAACATAGATTTGCATACAGGAGATCTATGGCAGAGTACCTTTGCAATATGTGAGGGACTGGAGGAAGTAGGACTGTGCAGAGGGAGCAACTGTACTGTATCTGTAACAGAAGCCTCATCTGAATCCAGTAGGAACTCTGGAACTGGAAGGGCCCTTTCAGATTGTCCTGAATTGAGACAAGGAGTTGTGTCTTTATCCCCCCAGTTGAACCTTCATTGGATAAGGGCTACTGGGTGGATGGTGGTAGTATTAACTCAGTTCTGAGTCATCAGCAGCCAACAGTATTATCTGAGCTGAAGGAAGAAATGCCTTGGTCTAGGTGGCACCCCATGGCATCATGCAATATAATATGGTATGTAGATCAAGCTTATCCAAAAAGTCTAATGCACAATTCATCATAAAATCAGAAGAGCTGAATATAATCTGCTCCTCTCAATGAGACACAGTAAATTCACAGTAGTCTCTACAGTGGGGTAAGCATTCCCCAGAGAGTGCACAAGCTGATCCACAGGAGGTCTGGAGGGAAAGATAGAACTTTTTGTGTAGTGTATGTATTCTATATCATTCTGTTAACTTTTTTTGGTTGTAGGAATGGGTATTAAATGTGTAACAGTGCAATAGCACATGCACATAGTTTATAAATACAGAAATATATGTGTCAGGTGGTGTGCATCCCAACTATTTGATGGAACATATGACATGATGAAAACAGATGGAATGCCCTGCTATAGGTAATAATGATGGAGTTGCTATAGGGGAGCGTGTATGATATAAGAAAACACATTCACAAAGAAATAAGTAGATACCCAAAGGATAGGGGTTATAACAACTCTCAGGAGAAGGGTTCACTGATGTGACCCATTCAGCATAACATTTTCCTCTTCTTGTTTCACAGATTTCAAAACCACCTCTTTGTAAAGGTGACAAAGGGAAACAATCTCATTTTCTAAGCTCCTGTGTTAAATTGAGTCCCGTTCTTTTATCTTAATATTAGTGTTAAGATCTCCAGTTGTTCATACTTAAGCTTTATTCTAGGGCTACAAGAAAATGCTACCTTTGAAGTCTACCTTTTAAAAGTCTACTAGGATGATCTGATTGAAATTTAGATTTTTACAGAAGATAGCAAGAAGTCTAGTTTGTACAGGTATCACTAAAATATTCACCTTAAAGTCTTAGAACATGTTCTTCCCTAAGCCAGCTCTCCTAGAGATGAAGAGAAGTTTTTGATTTTACCAGAGTTCTGACTGCTGATCATATGTGTGTCCCCTGGCAGGGGTGGCTATTGTACTGCCAATTTTAAGGGATAGTTAAAAGGACTCACCACAGTGTCAAGTGTGAAAAGGCTCAGAAAACTGTGTCCTATAAGTGAGAATTTATTAATTGGGAGTCAGTGTGTGACAAGGGAGGAAGTAGAAGTTGGAATATATTTCATAATATATTCAGACTTAGGTGGTTCCTTGTGTTTGTGGTAAAAAATGAGTTTATATTTTATTGTAAGGGATATTAAGTGCATTTGTTAAAGTGTACCAAGAAAATATCATCTCTCATCATAGGGATAAGCAAGTGTCCCTCTTGTCCATTTTTTTCATATATAAGCATATGGAAATAAGCCAGCCATGTTTATTAGCAAAAATTGGCTTCATACATTAGCCTCCAAATACTTTTCTTCTTGAACCGACATTGACCTGCACCTCATTTGCTACCCTGTAACCTTTGCAATTAGAGTCACCAAACAAGTGGATAGGGGTTTCACTTTGTAAATGCCACTTTTTAAATGTCCTTTTAGCTCATTTATTCAAAATATTCAACTAATACTTATGGAGGTCCCACCGTGGGCCTGGTCCTGCATAGGGCATTGAGGTGAAAGAGGTAAACAAAGCAGACACAATCCTACTCTCATGAGTTTGCATTCTAAGAAAAATTAAACAAACACCAACTAAAAATGCAGCTGACAAATATACAGGAAACAAAATGGGATGAAGTGGGGAAAGGTACTTGAGAAGACTGTGCTAGTGGAGGCCAAGCAAAGGGGGGTGGTTGGGTTGATACTGAATGAGGAAATAGGAGAGGAAGAAAGAAATCACTGGGAAATCTTGGAGAACTGTGTTTGGGGCAGAGGAAATAATAAAGGACCTACTGCACAGATAGGTTTACTGCATTCCGAGAGCAAACAAACCCATTGGCTGGAACATACTAAGTGAAGGAAGGAGACAAATGCAAACTGGATTGAGGAAGTCTGGCAGGGAGTTTAGATTTTGTACTAAGTTGGGTGGGAAACCATTAAAGACTGTGGAAAGAGGATGATACAAGTTAATTACTGTATTATAAAAATAATTTTGGCTTCACTATGGAAAATGGACCTTGAAAGAGCAAGAGTAGAAGAAAGTTATCCAAGCAGATCATGGTGATTGAAGTTAGAATAAGAGTGGATAATATGAGCAGTGGATAGGTTTAGATTTAATGGAAAGTGGAGTTACCAGAAATGGTGATCAATTGGAAATTGAGGTGATAGAAAGAATAAGAATAATATCTAGGTCTGGTGGGATAATTGTTTCAGTAAGTAAAAAAAAAATCTTGGGAGTAGAGCAGGACTGGGTTTTGCTCATTGAGGTTGATTAGAAATTATGGTTCTGTTACACTTGAGATGCCTTTTAGACACTGAAGGGGGCATCCAGAATTCAGTGGTGACCACAGAGCTGGAGGTATACATTTGGGAGAGATAGTTTCCAGCTGCTTCCTGCATTCTAAAGCCTGGGCTTGAGGTGGGCAATGCTTGTACCTTTCAAAATTACCTGTGATAAATATGGTATAGTCAGTAGCCAGTGAGGAATTTTCTAAAGGGTTAACATGAACTGTCTTAGATGTCTGCATCAGACTGAATTGCCCTTTGATTATACATTGGAAATAAAGCTTGATTACTCTTAGTTCATGACTGAGGGAATGTATGAACATTTTAATTCAGATTTTCACTCCTATTAAACTAATTTTGAAATGTATTTTCATGACAACTAAGTTTGTTTAGGGCAAAGTTGTCAGCAAAAACGTCACAGCTATGCAGCAATTTATCTTTAGGCATTAAATAACACCTATTATTTTTCAAATAAAAATATATCAGCAGTTAAAATCCTAACCTCTGAGCAATTGTAAATGATAATGACCCACTGTTTAGAAATTACTTTGTCTACTTTCAATATGAAACATAAAAAATAAAACCAGAGCAATTTTCTATGATAATATTATTTCAAAACCAATAAATGTTGCAATGTTGTTAAAAGTAATAGATTTAAGTAACAGTTTATTTCTTCAATCCTAACAATTTTGACACATATAAGAATATTATCAGTTTCTGTTCAATATTCCTTTTTCTAGGGAGACTAAGACTTCTTTAGAAAGCTGTCTTCTAATTTGATTTTTAAATGAGTGTAAAAGCAATAATCATAACCATTTATTTAAAACCATAATATGGAGACATTTTATAATATGTATTTCAATAATCACAGCCTACTGGGTTCAAGCAGAAATCTGAGACACTTATTTTATGTAGGAAAAGACTGCTAAATTGCATTTCTTATTTCTCATTCTGTTCCTAGGATACCAATATGAAAAATAGTAACTTTAGAGCTATGACAGACTGAGATGAGAATCTCAATGGGTAGTTATAAGGTTAGTGTTTAATAATATTAAGAAAAGATACAGGGTTTCAAAAAGATGTTAGTATCTCAAAGTTTCTGAATTCTGAAAGCTATTTAAGTTTTTTTTCCATTAAACTACTTACAATAAAACATTTTAGAAACATATTTTCTATTGTTAATAGCTTATAACAGTGATGCAGAACTAGTCAATTATAATGGACTAGAAGCCTGGTGCACAAAAATTTGTGCACTTGGGGGCGGGGGTCCCTCAGCCCGGCCTGTGCCCTCTCACAGTCTGGGACCCCTCGGGGGATTACCATCTGCTGGCTTAGGCCCACTCCCCGGGAGATTGGGCCTAAGCTGGCAATCAGACATACCTCTGGCAGCCCGGGAGCCCTCGGGGGATGTCCACATGCCAGCAGGGAGCAGGCCTAAGCTGCAGTTGGACATCTTTAGCACTGCTGAGGAGGCGGGACAGGCTCCCACCACCACCGCTGTGCTGGCAGCCATCAGCCTGGCTTGTGGCTGAGCAGAGCTCCCCCTGTGGGAGCACACTGACCACCAAAGGGCAGCTCCTGCATTGAGCGTCTGCCCCCTGGTGGTCAGTCTGTGTCATAATGACCAGTCATTCCCAGTCATTCCCAGTCATTCTGCTGTTAGGGTCAGTTTGCATATTACCCTTTTATTATATAGGATAGAGGCCTGGTGCATGGGTGGGGGCCGGCTGGTTTGCCCTGAAGGGTGTCCCGGATCAGGGTGGGAGTTCCGCTGAGGTGCCTGGCCAGCCTGGGTGAGGGGCTGATGTGTATTTGCAGGCTGGTCACATCCCCTTCAGGGTGGGGGTCTTCACTGGGCTGCCGGGCCAGCCTGGGTGAGGGGCTGATGGCTGTTTTCAGGCTGGTCACACCCCCTTCAGGGTGGGGATCCCCACTGGGGTGCCTGGCCAGTCTGGGTGAGGGGCTGAGGGCTGTTTTCAGGCTGGCCAAGCCCGTCGGTGACGGAAGCTCCCAGCCTCTCCTTTTTTTCTTTTTTTTTTATTCTGGGATTTATTTACCATCTATAATTGAAACTTTGTTGCCTTCAGTGGAGATGAGAGCCAGTTCCTGCTCACTCCAGCTCTGTGGCCACGGCCGGCTGAAAGCAGGTATCTGAGGTTTATTTACCTTCTATAATTGCAACTTTGTTGCTTTGAGTGAAGCTCACAGCCAGGCTGCAGCAGGGGGGAAGCTTAGCTTCCTCCATCATTGGAGCAAGCAAGCCTCCTGCTTGCTTCAGCTCCATGGCTGCCAACCACCATCTTGGTTGGGTTAATTTGCATACAATCGCTCTGATTGGCTGGTGGGCGTGGCTTAAGGTGTAGCAAAGGTATGGTCAATTTGCATGTTTGTCTTTTATTAGATTAGATTGGTCAATTGGTAATTATGATCTATTTGACCAGGTGGTGGCAGCTATCTCTGGGAAATTCTTTCACCATTACAGACTCCTTTTTCTTGTTCAGAGAATTTGCTATAACACCCTGACTCCTTCCCCCCTCATCTCCACTGCACAACATCATGTCCCCACGCTTACAATATTAATATTCCAGAAAGACAAGCACTTTTGACTTTGTATTAACAATGCAGCAGTGATCAAAACACATTTAGTTATCTTTTGGTTCAGAGGAAAGTATTTGAAATGCATTCAATAACTTTGAATTGGTCATCTAATTTAGCAATTAGTTTGTCTGAGTAAATTCAATGGCAAGTTGCTTTCTGGAGTGTGTGGTATAATGCACTGACTTCACTATTGGCCATTTCATTTAAAAAAAATCAATTGTCAGCATATAACCAACTACTTCAATTAGTGTACAATCAACTGGAAATGAAAGTATAAAAACTCTTCTTGAAAGTAATGGAATTTGGTTTGGCCATTGATAATTTATTTTTTATTATCTAAAGAGTATGTAATTATTTTATGTTAGATAAAAAGTTGAACTTATATTCACTTGGCTGCTGCTGATCTTATACATTGTCATTGCTTGTTAAAATTTGAGACTTTTATCTGCCAGGATTTTGATTGGAAAATATATTGAAAGAACACTGAACACTAGAACTTCTATATTTTCTATTTAGGTGATTAGGACAAATTTTAGCTATTTATAGCCCCAAAACTTTATCTTTCTGTTTAAAACCTAATGTAAAATGTGGTTTATATAATAAAAATGAGATTGCAAAATATAGTCAGTTCCCACTAAATTCAGATTTATTTTTTAAAAAATTGAAACCATTTATATCAATACCAGGCACATGAGGTACACCCCAAATTTCTGCCAGCCAAGGTGATTGGCTGGCTGGCCCCGCCCTGATTAGGGTGTTGGGGGTGATCCAGCCCGGACCAGTTTGCTGGCCATGTACAGTCCGTTCCTGAAAACTGTCACAATTCAACTCCAAATTTTGCAAATTTTGGTAGGCAAAACAAAATAATAATAATTCACCTAGTGATCTCTTACAGCACTCTGTCATACTTAATTTTTGACTGGCTCATGCATATTCTCATCATTCTGCAGGTGTATTATGAGTCTATAAAGTTTTGCAGACTCAATAAATGTACTCTGTAGTCACTTAAATGCCATTTTATGAGTGTGCTTTGAAGATGTGACTAGTCAGAGCAGAGTAGTTTCTGGATATATGTATTGCAGGTCAGCAGCAGTTAACTACATAGCACCCTATGGTTCTGAAGCAGTTAATTCACGTTGAAAGTAGGCTGACTTTTGAGAGGAATATGGTTACAGGGAGTAAATGGGAAAGTTTCTTAGGCACAGGATATTGAAAAACTGAAATAAATGCTATATGAAGATTCAATTAAAACACTGTAAAAGTTGAAAAATATAAAAATTAAAGTATGAATTATGATAATTTAAGAAATGTATGTCTTATTAATATAAGTTCTGCATTTATTATGTGTTTCACATTGATGTAATGGAAACTTAATTGATTTCATTAGAAATAACACAAATCATGAGATTTATAGTAATGAGTTTGAATGGCATTTATATGCCTTTTTACAAGGCAGGTCTGATTGTGAAAATGATCAGACACACAGACTAATGGAACAGAATTGAGAGCCCAGATACAAAACCACAGGTGTATGAGCAAATAATTTTTTAAAAGGAGCCAAAACAAAGCCTTTTCAATAAATGGTGTGGGGGGAAATTGGAAATCCACATGCAAAACAATGACACTAGAGTACAGTTTGTCCCCATGTATAACAATTAATGGATCAAAGACCTAAATATAAGACCTGAAACAATAAATTACATAGAAGAAAACATAGGTACTATTCTTATGGACCTTGGTCATAAAGATATTTTATGAATTTGACCCCAAAGGCAAGGGGAGTAAAGCCAAAAATAAATGCTTGGGATTGTATTAAACTGAAAAGCTTCTGCACAGTAAAAGGCAAACCAACCAAATGGGAGGAGATATTTGCAAAAAAATAGCTCAGACAAGGGGTTAATATCCAAAATATATAAATAACTCATACAACTCAACATCAAACAAACCAACAAATAATCCAAGTAAAAAATGGGTAGAGAACCTGAAGAGACACTTTTCCCAAAAAGTCATACAAATGGCCAACAGATATATGGAAAGACGTTCAACTTCACTAGCTATTAGAGAAATGCAAATCAAAACTACAATGAGATACCTCAAACCTGTTAAGAATGGCTATTACAAGCAAAACAGGTAATAACAAGTGTTGGGCCCTGACTGGTTTGGCTCAGTGGATAGAGCATCGGCCTGCGGACTGAAGGGTCCCAGGTTCAATTCCGGTCAAGGGCATGTACCTTGGTTGGGGGCACATCCCCAGTGGGAGGTGTGCAGGAGGCAGCTGATCGATGTTTCTCTCTCATGATGTTTCTCTCTCATCGATGCTTCTAACTCTCTATCCCTTTCCCTTCCTCTCTGTAAAAAATCAATAAAATATATTAAAAAATAATAAAAAAATAACAAGTGTTGGAAAGGTTGTAGAGAAAAAGGAACCCTCATTCACTGCAGGTGATATGTACACTGGTACAACCACTATGAAAAACAGTATGGAGGTCCCTCAAAAAATTAAGAATGAAGTTACTATATGACCCAGCAATCCCACTTCTCTTATCTACCCAAGAAATTTGAAAATATTTATACACAAAGATATATGCACCCCTACGTTCTTTGCAGCATTATTCATGGTGGCCATGACATGGTGACAAACAGTGTCCTTTGATAAATGATGGGATAAAGAAGATGTGGTACATATATACAAGTTAATTCTACTTAGCCATAAGAAAAGATAAAATATTGCCATTTGCAATAACATGGATGGACCTTGAGAATATTATGCTAAGCCAAATAGAAAAAGTTAAGAACCATATGATTTTACTCATATGTGGGATATAAAACTGTAACTCATTGCCCTGGCCAATGTGGCTTGGTTGGTTGGGCATCTTCCCATGCTAACAAGGAGTCACTGGTTTTGTTCCTTTTTTGGGGCATAAGCCCAGGTTGTGGGCTTGATCACCAGGGCAGGGGCGGGAGGGGGCGAGGAGGGAAGGGGCAGAGGGGGTGCGGAAAGAAGCAAATCAATGTTCAATGAGTGTTTTTCTCTCTCCTCCATGTTTCTCCCTCCCTTCCTAAAAAAAAAAAAAAAAAAAAAAAAAAAAAAAAAAAAAGGCAAAACAAATAAAGACACACACCCTGTAACTCATAGAGGAAGACAACAGTATGGTGGAAGGGGTGGGGATAGTAAAGGGTAAAGGGGGCCAAATATATGGTGACAGAAGATGATTTGACTTTGGGTGGTGGGAGCACAGTGCAATATACAGATTATGTATTGTAGAAATATACACTTGAAACCTATATAACCTTATTAACCAATGTTGCCCCAATAAATTTAATATAAAGTAAAAAATAAAATGAAATGAAATAAGAATGATTCAAAAGGAGGGTAATAATAATAATAAATTCCTTATTTTGCTTTTCACCAGCATATCTCTAAACTAAATTAATTGTCAACATTTGTAAATAAAGTTTCTGTCCTGATTAAAAAGAAATTATATCTGGCCTGAAACTCATTAAACAGATGGTAAAATCTAATTTAACTTTCTTTAATACTGCCTTTTTAAAAATAAAAGCAAATGAGCTTGTCAGCTTTTAATTATAAAAGTTCTAGTTTTAATTTATTATATATATAACAGAATAAGACAGTTGCTAAATTTACTCTATTCTAACGTGCCTTCCTATTTTATACACTTTTTAAATTTAATAATTTAAATTTAACCATCCTTTCAAGATTTTTTGTAAAAGAATCACATTTATTAGAAGAGAAGTTTACATTTTTAGAAGTTTAAAATTTTTAGAAAATAAATTTAACTTAAGTCACTTAATAGATGTTGAAATGAAGACCTAGTAGATGAGTTTCTAAGTATTGTATTTGCAACCATTAAAATGTTTACAGAGTTTAAATTTTATAATGTCCCTTCTTAAAAACATGCCTCAAATATATCAATGCAAGTTATTCATACTTAAATTCTGATTTAAGTAACTATGTTTTGTTTTTTCATTGATGATAATTGTTACAAAATTATTATATGGCATTCTAGAGCACAATAGCCTTATTAAAAACTAATTTTCAATGTCTGTTACACAAATGTGCTTTGACCTGTTAATTGTTTAATTGCTATGCTAATTCATTGAAGTGTCATGTTTTATTCTTTCTGAAAAAAGCCTCTTTATATGACATTTTAAAATGTATTTCATCTCAAGGTATAAATGCATTTGCTGTATCTGTAACAAGAAAAAATATTCAAGATATTATCTGTTTAAAATAAACCTTTAGGTATAATGCCATATATGATATCTTCTGATTACAACCTTCATTATATCATAGAACATACCTGTATTTCCTCATTGTGTCTAGCAGAGTACTAAGAAAGATAAGACATGTTCAATATATACTTATTGAAAAAACAAATGAAATATATAATTAAGTTGATCTCTCTCTATAAAATTTAAAAGGAATAGGAAAGTGATTCTTCCTAATTATCAAATAATAACTTAAAATCATTCTCATCACAAATAATATGCTTTCAATCTTGAATTATAATTTTAAAATTTCTATATTGTTTTACTCATTCATCCCATTCATTCATTGAGCAAACATTGATTTAGTTCCCATTAGATACCATGTTTAGTAATAGATACAGGGAATATAAAAAATTATTAAATGAGGGCATTGAAGAGAGTGATTATATTCTAGAAACAATGCCTATTGCCAGTAGGAACTTGTCTGCATCTAAGCAAGTTTGGAAGGCTAACGGTATCTCTTCACTCTATTCAACAAATTCTGAGGTTCCATTATGGATCAGGAGAATTCCTAAGTAGTGAGTATATAAAATTGAATAAGACCATGCCTACTTGTAGTAAATCATTCAATAATGAAGAGATAAAGGATTTACTTTGAAAGTCAGGATATGTTTATTTATTTGAGAGAGAGAGGCATGAAGACACAAACGAGAGAGAGAGAGAGAGAGAGAGAGAGAGAGAGAGAGAGGAGAGAGAGATTAGTTGCCTTCCATAGGTGCCCTGACTGGGGATCAAACCCACAGCCTTTTGGTGTACAGGACAATGCTCCAACCAACTGAGCACCTGGCCTGGGCTACAGTAAGATTTTGATCTAACTATAAAAGCATCAGAGAATTAGTCATATTTCCAGGAATCTAGAAGGCATTCAATTGAGATTAAATGTAAAATGAACTACTTGAGAGTATTTACCAGTGGTACCATTTACCTCAATTATAATATAGTTATAATTTATTTTAAAAGATGTTATGACTTGTGCATAGTAGGTATGATGATTGAGTAATAGAAATATTGAACCATGACTCATTTGTAGCAGTGAAGCTATTGCTACAATAATTCCGCATTAAAAAAAACAAAACATGAAAAACTTAGTGAAATGTATCAAGACATATTTTTTTCTTGTTCATGCACTTGTGGTCAGGTGCAACTCAGTTGATCAAGGCTAGATTTGGCTGGGGTTTTCTTGAAGCCCAGATCTGTTGTATGTGTAATTACTAGGTCAGATATTGATTTGTTTTAACAATTTACAAAAATCAGAATAAATTACTAACCAAGAAATTACGGGGCCCTCTACACTGAGCTACAAATGAGATTGGATTGTTATAGTACACATTTGTACTCTATTTTGTTAGGATTGGTTTACTAATATTATAGCAAAATTAGTAACATTATCAGTAGAAAAACATGTTGTACTATAATTAAATCATTTAAATAATCCTTTTTTGATGCCTTAATGTGCTAGATTTCTCAATTCACTAAAGTAGATAAGAGTTTTCTGTAAATACAACTTATTATCAGTAGTTTGCTTCTCTAGAAATAATAGAGAATTTAGAAGTCTATATTATTAGCATTTAATACCAATATGCTATTCTGATGTTGATGCATTATGTTTATCTACAGAACATGCAACAAGACAGAAATATAGGATAATTAGATCATTTGCAACCTGTTAGCCTTTGGCAATTATCAGTAATAGGTTTTTTTTTTCCTTTAGAAAAATATAGATGATTTTGGTAATGGGCTAGTCCCAGTTTCAAAGAAGAACAATTTATATACTGAGGTTATGTTTACTAGTGTTTCCAAACATAATGTATTCTTTTCTGTTTCTTATAATCCATGCTTAGAATTTGTTCAAGAAAACAGGCTATCAAAATTAATAGTATAGAGATACTAGTACAAATATCTAGAGATTTCACTGTTCCTCCTAACTCATGAAATTTATCACTGGGATGGGGAGATGGAAATGAAGCCATTGGGAATGTGGATTTTCTGCTGGTAATTATTTGTCTTCCTCAATAGACAAAAATATGGAAGTGTCCATATTAGATATTTTTGGGATCTAAAGCACATACGTTCTCTAGAAAACGCAATAAGAAGATCCATTTATGTGAAATGTACTCAGTGTAACTGATTTTGCATGTGAATGTGTAGTATACACATATGCATGTATTCTCAAACTGTTCTTAGTTACTGAACTGTTAAGCTAAACTGAATATCATTCTACTGTGTTTAAGATATATAGTAACCTGCTAAATAGACTTTCTTATCAAGAACAACAGCCCAGCTGGTATGGCTTAGTGGTTGAGCCTTGACCCATGAGCCAAGAGGTCACCAGTTTGATCTTAGTCAGGGACCTGTCAGAGTTGTGCAGGAGGCAGCCGATCAATGATTCTCTCTCATCATTGATGTTTCTATCTCTCTCTCCCTCGCCTTTCCTTTCTCTCTAAAAAGAAAATCGATGAAACATTAAAAAAAACAAACTTGATTGTTCCTAATACCATAGGTGAGCTACTCTCTTCTCCACCAAGTTCCCTGCTAAACTTGTTTCTAAACATCTGTTCCACTCAGAGACAGTAGTTGACATTGTTATAAATGACTTTAATAAGCATTTACAGAATCTGCTTTTATCCTAATTTAATTTTCATATGTTTGTTTTGAATGGATCAAGCTGAAGAAACTACATGGAGTGTCTCTACATGACTTCATAAAGTAGGGTAAAAGAGGGAAGTTGTGTTTGGAAAGGGATCAGGTTGATGCAGTGCCCCTCTATTAACCAAGTGGTAATTTTCATTGTAGCAGCCAGAACATTCTAAAAGTTGGTTCATGTGCGTGTTTTGGCAGCCAGAATTGGTCACAGTGCGTGTTTTAAAGTTATAAAGGAGCCTCTTGGTGGGACAAATGCAGGACAGAGGAGGTAATTGTGTTCAAGGCTTTAAAATGAAGCTGGAGCGAGAATTCCAGGAAGTCAACCTTTGGAAGCAGGCACCCAGGGGACTCCAGAAATCTCCTCTCAGACCCTATACCCCTGGACTTTCAGGAATCTTTACCCTATTCTCCTTTTCTAAAATATACTTAATGGTCATGACAACATCAAAAATCAAATTAAAAAAGACAGTGAACATAAGATGCATCAAAGGACCTTCTAGACACAGTATGCCTGAGATCTGAGAAGCTAAGAAGCTGAAGATACCAAGAGGGAGATCAACAAAAGCTAATGTGAAAGGAAAGGGGCATAAATGTTAACAAATTTCTTAAATTTTTATCCAAAGACATTTACTGAATGTCTTCCCCACACCAAATTTACAAATGTATTTTATTTTTTAACCCCCCCCACCCCTTTTTTGACAGGCAAGTCCAGATGAGGGACGCTGGAACTCAGTGTTCACCACCACCCTCTCAGTCCTATTCTGAAGAGTCCACAAGTGTTTTTTTTAAGTATTTATTTAAATTTTTGTTTTTCTATTACAGTTTACATTCAATATTATTTTGTATTAATTTCTGGTGTACAACCAAAGACAGAAGTCTTTTTTGAGTAGGCTTCAGATTCCATTCTGATGACTCTGGCAATCCCTATTTAGATCTGGCTCCCTCCATCCTCAATGTTCCACAATCACTCGACCTTTTTAAATTTTATTCATTGGTAAACTGTCTGCTCTTATTTTAATAATAATATAGTGACTATTTTTAAATTCTTCAATGACTATGAGTCTTATTCATTAATGCTTCTAAAATCTTTTCTAAAAAAATTTATTGTTGAAAGCATTACACATGTCCCCCTTTTTCTCCCCATTGACCTCTTACCCACTCTACCCCCTCCCCCAGGCCTTCACCACCCTATTGCCTTTGTCAATGGATTATGCGTATATTCATACAAGTTCTTTGGTTGATCTCTTCCCACCCTTCTCCCTTCATCCCCTCTGAGATTCCACAATCTGTTCCATGCTTCTATGTAAAACAGTCATAGATCTTAAGAATTTCAAATCAAATAGTCACTAAAGTAGGAAAAAAAACATATTATGCATGACTTCTGAAGAACAAAAATGAGCCATTTGTTTTTAAAATAAATTTACTTTGTTTCCTTCTAGAGTTTTTGCTAGATTATCTGCAATGTAGCAGATAATCTTATAGACTACAATATCAATTATCTTCTTTTTTAGGATTGTAAAATGAAAATTGGCATTTATCCACCAACTCATGATTTTCTCTTTATTGGATGAATGCACATAGATTGCTTTACCTTTACCTCAATTTCCAACTTAAAGTTTTAGCAGAATCTTTCATTTTCATCACCGTGCAAGCAGATGTGATCTTTATTCATTTTCCTTTTCATTGAACAGTTACATCATTTGAAAATTTTCACATGATTTAATTTAACTTTTTCTTTTTTTTATGGTAGATACATCTGCTGCTACCTGTGTCTGATTGTCATTTTAATGGGTTGCCAAGAAGCTATGACCACAATGATATTGTATTTTCCTGCTATTCTTTTATTTTTTGTTTCACATATATAAACTTTTAAGAAGTGAAGTTGATATATTGTTAGAGATTTGATTTTTGTTTTTCCAAAATGTTCCTCCATAATTATTTTATTAATGTCTTTGAAAACATTTTATGGTTAATTGATACATAAAACATGGAGTATCTGTACAGACTTTATAAAGTAGGGCAAAAGGAATTGTTTATTTTCCCAAATGCGCATTGATGTAGATTACATAATAGTTACTACAAAACTATATTTGAGGGAGTACATTTTGTTTTATAAGAATAATTCCTAAATGTAATTTAAAGTGATAAACTAGCCTTTGATGGCTTAGAGTTAATGCACATTTATTATCTTAATCTTCATGCAAATTTAAAAAGACTATGTTTTCAGGTTGGTTACATAAGTTTCAGGGCCCGGTGCAAAATGAAAATGTAGATTCCCTTGTTCAAAAGTTACTAAGAAGTTCAAGATAACCAAGTGGCACATGCACAGGCCCTTTGCAAGCATGTTGCATGCCGATGAAGGCAGCTCTGTTCGTATTTTTTAAAATTTATCACTTGGTTTGCCAGCAAATCTTTAAATTGAGAAAACCTACCCTAAAGAATATCTTTACCAGAATGTTTTAAAAGTTATAGCATATTATTAGATCCATATAATTAAAACTATGAAAAAAGATCACATAGCTAACCTCAAATTCAAAGCATGGGATTCTTACATGAACTCTCTGATAAAACTCACGTGGCAAGTTAATATTTCACCTGTATTTTCACTTCTGAAAAGTCTAGGTATCATTTGCATCATATGTTAGCCCCAACTCTAACTTGTGTAGATTCTAAATACTATCCCAAGTTAGCCCTAATGAATTCAGAGATAACTATATTTCCTCTTCTATTAGTTGGAATCATACGAAATTGTCATTATTCAGCCTTTTAGCTTACAAAAAGGTAGTTTTATGTGTTTCTGCCTACGACATGGTGGCCTATTAAATATGTGAAGTTAGGGACCATATAGCCTCCACCCCAACCAATACCAAACATAGGTGCATAATCCATATGAGAAATTTTCCAAACCCTTCAACATGTTGGTTGAGTGATTATAACAATTAAGTTTATTAATTTTTCTTTTGACATACTTTTTAAAAATGAATGATCCAAATGTTAATGAATGGACAGCATAGTGAAACATGCTTACCAGTTCCCATGACCTAAAACAAAACCCTTACCCAAATTTTTGTCCTTATCAACTCCTAAGCAATCACTAGCTTAACCTTGTACAATGTATAAGTGAAACCTAACTAATTTTAATTGCATGCATTTTTTATCCTTTTTCCAGCAAATAATCCCTTCAATAATGTCCCATATTCCATTTTTTTCTTATTTTTTTCAGTATAATTTCTCTTAAAATTATAACAGTTTCTGTGATGAATCATAGTTCTTTCCACTTCTGAGGTCTGAGCATTCTTGCAAAGGTTCTCATAAACCTATCTGACATGTGGGAAATAGACTTAATAATATCAATATAATGAATGTCATTGTAAATTCTATGAGACCTATGTATAACATCAAAAAACAAATCAGAAAAAGAAAACAATTCTATTATAGTTTATGGTCTAAAGATATAATTTTCAGATGATTTCAAATGAAATGAAAATAACATTAATACAATGTAGAGCACTGGATTTCTGAAATTTTCATCTGCTGAACATTTTCCATCAACAAATTTTATATAGAAGTCCAACATGAGAAAACCCTAGCTCACAGGGCCTCCGAATTTATCCCTCTGCGCGCGCGCACACACACACACACACACACACACACACACACACACAATGACTCCAAAAATATTAAATCTGAATTATTAGGGGCTTAACCAATTCATAGTTTATCTGCTGCTTACAAAAAGTCCAGTGTTGGTCAGGATACCCCCTTCTATCTTTAAACTGTGATACTCATTACACATAATCTTGAGGTACCCAAGGCAGAAAAAGAGAGCGCTTAAGAGTAAGACAGGGGATTTTAACTGTCTCATCCCCAAAGTGATACATGTCACTTCAAGTCATAGTCTATTAATTAAATATTTTCACATGATCTCAACATAACTAGAAGTCTCTGAAATATCTGGAAGTACATGAATATTTGCTGAGTATGAAATGTCTGCCAGCCTCTTTGGCTTTCTCATCCTGGAGATGATTTCCCTAGGCTTCAAGCAGTCCTCCATGAAATATGATTCTCCAGCACCAAACTTTCTATAACAAATTGGCTGCAAAGAATGCAATGTTTGATTTCCTGAAACAGACTGGAATGCTGAAAGCGTGGGCATCGCCAAAAGGACCGAGCTGTGCTCTTAGGCTGCCTAGTCTGAGGTAGGGGTAATGTTCTTTTTTGAAAATTGAGTCTCTCAAGGACATCCATCTGAGTGGACAGGCTTCTGAGACACATGCACATGTCCAGGATTTCCCTGCAAAAGATTTCTGTGTCTTCTGTAATGTGGGAGTGAATCCAGAAAATGTAAAATCCCAAGAGTAGAAATAGTGACTTATTCATCTTTTAGTTCTTCCCATTGGATCTGAATCTGGCACTTGCTGGGTTTCAAGCTGAGTTTGGTTGACATGAAACAAAATCTTCAACTTCCTGCTGAATAGTTCTAAACCAGGCCCTGAAGCTCAACACTTCCAGAATTGGCCCTTTTCCTTCCAAGTCTTGTTCTCCCTTCAGGGTTTCCAATTTTTATTACAGATCCCACCTGGTATGCAGTCATTTGGGCTTAACATTTTAGAGTCCCTGTTGGATATTGAATATTCTTTACTTTTCATGTAATCATTCATATTCTAGGAATTACGCCTCTTCTTTACACTGTTGCTCCTGGATAAGCTTTAGGACTTCAAGTGTATGAAGGAATTCACAATAAAAAAGTAACCATAAAATCTCGTAGCCTATGTCATTTTACAAAAAAGTGGGGGGAAAAATCAAAGAGAGGTCACCAGTAATCTGAAAGCAGAACTCATTAAATAGTTAATTGAAAGGATTTTTACATGTGCCTTGCTCAGGAGCAGAAGTTAAGTACATAAAGAAGGGGTTAAGTATGAAGGAAGGCTCAAAAATACTTTTCTTTCGCAGGCTCAGACATGACCCTGAGCAGTTGTGCACTGCAGATTGCTCTCTAAATTGCTATCCTAAGAGTAATACTTGCTTTTAAATACACAATTTAATGTAATTGCATTCTGTCACTGATATAGGCTGCCTTATAGTCATTCAATATAGAAATGCTTCCTTTCCATCTTAAAAACTGGGTGTCTTCCAAGGTCAAACTTGGGATTTAAGTCTTATTTCAAAACACACTAGATGGCAGTTGAAAAACTTACACTGATTCCTGGATAAGCACTTTCTCCTTTTTGGTCCATAAACACTAAGGGTATCTCAGAAATTATTTAGATTATTAAATGATGTGTTTGATCCTATTTACTTATCAGGAAAAGTAAAGATAGATTGGGAGAGTCCAAATACTCTTTCTACCAGCCGTGGGCAAACTACGGCCCGCGGGCCAGATCCAGCCCGTTTAAAATGAATAAAACTAAAAAAAAAAAAAGACCGTACCCTTTTATGTAATGATGTTTACTTTGAATTTATATTAGTTCACACAAACACTCCATCCATGCTTTTGTTCCGGCCCTCCGGTCCAGTTTAAGAACCCATTGTGGCCCTCGAGTCAAAAAGTTTGCCCACCCCTGTATCTAGACTCACAGTGGTTCTCAACCTTCTGGCTCTTTAAATACAATTCCTCATGTTGTGACCCAACCATAAAATTATTTTCGTTGCTACTTCATAACTGTAATGTTGCTACTGTTATTAATCATAATGTAAATATCTGATATGCAGGCTGTGAAAGGGTCTTTCCACCGCCAAAGGGGTCGCGACCCACAGGTTGAGAACTGCTATTGGAGGCAAATGGAACTGAGATGTCCTCAACTTTTTCAAGTTCCATGGATTACACCTCAATTCAAGCTAATGGAGTAGTATTCTAAAACCTGCCAAAATTGACACGAGGCAGGCTTCTCTGAGGTTCTTTCCTTCAGATGGTTTATGAAAAATCTTGATAAATATATCAGTGGATTAAAATCTATTCTTGTTATTGCTTTTGACCTGTCACAGTGATCTTTCAGTAGAAGTGTGTTTTATTCTGTAGGTCAACTTTTGCCATTTCAAATCACTTTTTCCAGAAGAATGCTGCTCTGCCTTTCTGCCTTCATCCCAAACAAAAGCAAAAGCTTTACTCTTACTTCCTCAAAGCACTTTTAATACCATAGGGCTTAACGATACCCCTGGGAATGCTTCAGGTGATGCTTCCCAGTTGCCATTCCAAAGAATAACAGTATTTTCTAATACCTCCATCTAAGGCCAACCTTTTGCATAACTATAATAACCTATACAGAAGCAATTTTAAGTAATAAAATAATAGTCATTGCTTCTATTATTAGACCAATAGGTTTATCACCTCACTGTCTCAAAACTTTTTATTTCAGAATTTTTTTTCTTTTTTTAAATTTTTTTATTGATTAAGTTATTAAATATATGTCCTTATCCCCACGTTACCCTCCATCCACCCCACTCAAGCCCTCACCCCCCTGTTGTCTGAGTCCATTGGTTAGGCCTATATGCATGCATATAAGTCCTTTGGTTGATCTCTCCCCCTTACTCCCACCCTCCTCTACCTTCCCTCTGAGATTTGACGGTCTGATCGATGCTTCTCTGTCTCTGGATCTGTTTTTGTTCATCAGTTTATGTTGTTCATTATATTCCATAAATGAGTGAGATCATGTGGTATTTTTCTTTCATTGACTGGCTTATTTCACTTAGCATAATGCTCTCCAGTTCCATCCATGCTGTTGCAAATGGTAAGAACTCCACAGAAAGTTACATACAAGGGATCTCCCATTATATTATCAAATGATTTCTCAACAGAAACACATCAGGCCAGAAAAGAATGGAAGGAAATTTACAAAGTGATGCAAAGCAAGGTACTGAATCCAAGAATACTCTATCCAGCAAGGCTATCATTCAGAATTGAAGGGGAAATAAGAAGCTTCACAGACAAAAAAAGGCTAAGGGAGTTTATCACCACCAAGCCAGCAATGCAAGAAATGCTAAAGGGACTGGTGTAAAAAGAAGAAATAAAAAGCTAAGAAAGAAGCCCTAACTGGTTTGGCTCAGTGGATAGAGCATCAGCCTGCAGACTGAAGGGTCCCGGGTTCGATTCCAGTCAAGGGCATGTACCTTGGTTGTGGGCACATCCCCAGTGGGGGGTGTGCAGGAGGCAGCTGATCGATGTTTCTCTCTCATCGATGTTTCTAACTCTCTATTCCTCTCCCTTCCTCTCTGTAAAAAAATCAATAAAATATATATAAAAAAAAGCTAAGAAAGAAAACAGGCACAAAAAGTAAAAGTGGCTACAAACAAGTACCTTTCAATAAACTTTAAATGTAAATGGACTAAATGCTCCAATCAAAAGACATAGAGTGGCTGAATGGATAAAAAAAAAAAACATGACCCATATATATGCTGTCTATAAGAGACCCACCTCAGAATAAGGGACTCACACAGACTGAATGTGAAGAGATGGAAAAATATCTTCAGGCAAATGGAAATGAAAAAACAGCAGGGGTAGCAATACTTATTTCAGAATTTATTTCAGATAGTTGTTTGACCTTCTTTATTCAAAAGTCTCATTGTTGTATGTTCTTCCGAAACAGAGGGGTAAATTGTCATGCCACTCTCCCCACCAGTTTTATTAAAGACAAAAATGTATATAACTCCTTTTCTTAGATAGAAATTGTTGAAAAATCTAGGGTTACAGAAGAGCAATTGCCTTTTTAAAAGAAAGATATGGCAGAATAAACTTTCCTGATGTTAACATTTAGAACTGGTTAAATGCAAAATTCTTATTCAATAAATATAAATAATGTGAAATTTATTTTTAAAAAAGAAAGAAAAATAAGTGAATAGGAGAAGGAGACATTGATTTTGTACTCGTGAAACTTAATGTAGGAGGAGTGGTGATGGATATGAGCCAAATGATATGCGCGATTACTGCTAGGTTATCTGATATGAAAGAAGGGCACATAATGCCACAGAATATAACTTACTAAGGAAGTTACTTTGATATGAGTGATAATCAGGAGTTCACCAGAAAATGAAAAAGTCCTATAGAGTGAAAATCCAAGAAAGAGAGAGTGCAACTGCATACAGTATGTGTTGAGAAGTGTGAAACATTACAGACTGAAAGAAAACCAGTGTGATTGAAGCTCAGAGATCAAGCGAAGGAATGGAATAGGATGATGCTGGAAATAGGCAAGAATGGTAGAACACAGAGCCTGGTAGTAGAGGATAAATGGTTTGATCTTTATCAAAGAAATAGAAAGTCCCACCAGGGTTTTGAGCTGAGGCATGTGTTAACTAGATTTACAGTAGATAGAATGGATTACATGGGAGCTAAATAAATATAGGAAAATGACTTTGTGAATTATAGCTTCAGTTCATAATAGTCCTATGGATTAGGATAGTGAAAAAAACATAAAGATGGATGGAAAAGCCATGTCAGAGGTAAATTTGTCTGAATTGCTAGTCAATTATTTGGTACTGAGAAGGGTGAGGCAGAATGGTACTGAGAATACTTCCTAGGTTTTTGGCTAACACACTAGATTGATGTTTTGGAGTTTCCCAAAATAGAAATCAATGAGAAAAAACTAATAAATTAGAAGGAAGATTTGTTTACTCTTCAGTATGTGAATTTTGGAATCTTTTTGAGAGTTGGTATTAGGTAGAAAATTGACTTCCCTTGCTTAAACCTCAAAGGATAAGTTTACATTAGAGATATAAACAGTATCATTATCAACCAGCACAGATAATAGAGTTCACAGGTGTTGATAAAATTTTCTAGGGAAATAACTTAAAGTGACAAGAAAATTGGGTGTGGGACTGAGCACTGAGGTAGAAACATACCGTATAATACGGCTACCTGAAATGGAACAAAAAGGTCAGCTAAGGATTCAGGTGAATTTAGATTTCCACCTCCAGGAAAAATAAATCAAACTGCCTGTATGTCTGCATATTTATCATTCTCTCTATACAAATCCTTATATCATGGTTAGTTACAGTGTTCCAGGCATTGTTATAAGTGCTTAACTTAAGATCCTCCCCATTTCCTACTCCTATCTCTACCCTAATACCAACGGATTTAGTCATCGGGTACAAATATTTTAGACATAATGGCAGCTATGTCAACTAGGACAGGCAGACTACTATAATAATTCATATCCAAATCTTTGTGGCTTATTGCAACAAGTTTCTGTCTCATTATAATATCTAGTAACAGTAGACCACAGGGCTTTACCATGCTGGATTCTTCCATTATGTGTCTCAGTGCTCTCTATTCAGTTGGAGGTATGGGCAAGCTTAAAGTCACAAGGAAGTTTTCATGTGATTGGCTTGGGAGTAATCTACAGCATTTCCCCCCATTTTCCATTGACAGAAATTCAACAACATGGTCACTTAGACTGTAAGGGAAGCTGGAGAAAATGATACTCCTGTGTCCAAGGGGAAAAGAAAAGAGGTTTTGATGACCACAATGCATTATTTTTTGCCACAGATATCTGGCCAAAGATAAAGAACCTTGTAGCAAAAATATGTTTATTTGTGTGCGTTTTTCAAAATTTCTTAAGCCATGCAGTCTTCTTATTACAAAATTCAGTGCATCACATAAATGGATGTACCCAGCATCTCCATTATCTAGAGAACCTAGAACAAAATATTCATCTCATTAACATATTTTTGCTCTAGGATCTCAAATAATACTACAGATGTTTCTTCTTCAATTGGCTTGGTTTATTTAAAAAAAATAGACAGGAGGGAACAAATTTAAGTCATGGAAGTCAATTTACTTGAGTCTGTATGCTTTTCTTATGGGGCTCTGGGAGTCATCTACTCATAGCCTGGAGATGAATTCCATTGCAATTTTGACATTTTCCATGCCAATAGTTCATTATTCCTTGCCTACTACCAAGACTTTCAAATTACACAAATTTACCACTACAGGCAAGAATATCTTCTATACTGCTGATAACTTATATCCTAAGCCCAGAGGTGGAGGACTGCACCATGCGCTGTTTTATTAAGCAGATGTGGATGCATACTGGCTAATGCATTGCTCACGTTTTTACCCAAATGCACTCATAATGGAAGCAGCACAGTACATCTTTTCTTCCCTAAACTAAATTATAAAATTATGATTTTTACTGTATCACCCATGGCTATATCCCTCAACAAATAAGACATTTGGGTCAATGATAATATGACAAACACATCCAATAAAGGTGTTCTATTGGTTTGGGAGTCCTCTTTCTCATAAATTATTTTTATTCACATGTCTTTACTTTGATTAACATAAACACATTTTTTGATGAGTGAGAAAAAGTAGTGCAACTGGTTGTTTTTCAAAATGTTAAAAATATTTTGGAAAATAAAGGTCCATTTTTTTGTGAAGTTCATGATTAAACTTAGCTCTGTTTCTAGAGAAGAGCATATTTGGAGAGGAGTGGACGAGTTAACATCTATGGCACAATGTTGAAATCCTCACAGGTAAATGCCTTAATATTGATTTTTATATAGGTTTGAAGATCTGTCATGAAGATCTATTGACTTATGTGGCTTGTAATGAAGGTTACAGATACTTTTTCCAGATTGTATTTCTCCACACAAGCTTTTACAAAAAAATGTAGCTGGACTTGTTTTGAAAAATACATTAGAAAAGAGAAAGTATTTTCCAAGATATGATATACAGAAACACTAGCTTCAATTTTTGACTTTATTTCTGAATTGTATATAGGTTTATTTAGACTGAAATATATAAGCAAATATAAGTGGAAGCTAGAAAGATAATCTGGGGTGGTGGTCACGGTGGTGGTAAAATAACCATGACTCAAAGGACATAAGGCACTGTGTTATCTAGGGAAGTCCAGACCTTACACCCCTTCCATTCTCCTACAGTATAAAGGAATGAGGACATAGGAGTAAGTAGTCATAACATGACTCTCTTATATTGGCCAGATATCTGATAACTATTTGGGGGATATTTTATGAACTGAAGCTATTTCAAATACAAGGGGAATCTTTGGAGACTTCTGGAATAAGCCCAGTCAGATTTGAAGCAGCCCACAGCTCAGGGATCTGTACTAAGATTAGTTCCTTCTAGCCAAAAGTTCTAGTGATATAATGCCAGTTTACAGATCATGGCCATTGCCTAGTGGTCAATGTTAAAAGAGCATCCTGTTACCAGAAGGTTCAGGGATGGGAAGTGAAGATGTAATCATCGCATTTCTCTCTTTAAGAAAGATACTTAAATAGCAGTGCCATTTTCTCATTGTTGAATATGAGACTGTTTTATATATATTTATGCATACACATACATATATAGATGTATATATAGTATATACTAGAGGCCCAGTGCATAAAATTTGTGCGCTCAGAGGGGGTCCCTCAGCCTGGCCTGCACCCTCTCGCATTGTTGGGAGCCCTTGGAGGATGTCTGACTGATGGCTTAGGCCAGCTCCTCGTGGAGTCTGGTCCCCTTCTGCGGGAGGCGACTGGTGGGCCAATCTGGGGATGGTGCCAGCCAGACAATGGCCAGCTCTGCCTCCCCATTGCCCTGCCACCGCTGCCAGTCACCTCCTGCAGAGCAGCTGGCCCTGCCCCCCGATCGTACCTCTGCCGCCCCCCGATTGCTGTCCACTCCCTCTACCTGTCTTTGCAGGCCTGGAGCCACCTGCTCGCTGGCCCTGCCACCCGCCAACTGGTCATTCTGCCGTTCAGTCAATTTGCATATTAGGCTTTTACTATATAGGATATATATATTTTTCTTAACAAAGAAAAATCAACCAAAAAAATGAGTTTGTGTGTCACCTCTGACACGCATGTCATAGGTTTGCCATCTCTGGTCTAAGAGATCTGTCTGCCACCAGAACTACGATTCCCAGCATTCCTGATGCTCCCCGCGCTCTGGGCTTCTGGTTCTGGTCCTGGGCTGCCACCAAAACTACTATTCCCAGAATTCCTGGTGCTCCCCATGCTCTTGGTTTTCCCTTCCTGCTCTGTCTCTGTCCCATGGCCTCCCACTCTGCCAAGTCCTCCAAACCACCAGCTCTCCCTCTCTGCTCTCCGTCTGGCGGCTTGGGGAGCAAATTTCCCCAAGCCGCTCCACTCTCCACCAGCTCTCCCACTCTGCTCTCTGCCCAGTGGCTTGGGGGGCGTATATCATCCGTTTTATTCCATTTTTATTCCATTGATCTGATGATATCATTTATATGTGGAATCTGAAAACAAACAAACAAATATAAAATAGTGGTTACCAGGGAATGGGAAGTGGAGTCATAGCCAGTTATTTAAGGTTACAAACTTGCAACAAGTAGTAAATAAGTCCTAGAGATCTCAGACACAGCATATAGATAACAATTCTGTATTATAACCATAAAACTTTCTAAGAGACTAGATTTTATTTATTCTAAAGGAAATGATAAGACTGTGAAGAGATAGAAGTACTAATTATCACTGCAATGATAATCATAATATATACATATTTTGAATGAACATATTGCACACCTTAAATTTATACAATGTTATATGTGAAATATATTTCAATAATTTCAATAAAAAGACAGTTGTTAGATGATATATTTTTCATAAAACACTTACCTCTTAATTACTTCAGTATGATCTAAAAATTGACTAATGTAAACAAGTAAAAATGTTCAAATAAAAATTAAATACACTAATGTTGCTATACATTGACTAAAAGATGAAAGATGATTAAAATTATATAACATATCCTTGTAATGATCATTTTCAGTGTTTCTGTTAACAGTGAAAAAGAATATTATACTCAGTTTTTAATTTATTATAAATACAAAAAATATATTTCTGTAGCAGTTGAACTCTGAATTCTTTAAATGACTACTATAATTACTTAGATGTTACAACATTTTAGGAGTTAAGTAAAAATATAACTACAGTCATATTAGAAAAACCCCTGCTTTTTGTTCTTGCCTGATAATATCTATCAATAAATATTTCTGTAATTATTAATTGAAAAATAGAAAAATACTTTACCCCAGGACTTAGTGACTTGCTTCAAATAATGAAAATGAAAAAAATAGTACCTTAGAATGGAAAAACTTGCAGATATTACTTTAAGTGTTCAAAGTTAATATCACTAATAATAAGTCATGTTGATGTTACCCTCTGATATGATGCAATGAGAAAGGCATTTTACCACTGTGTTTTTCTTCCCGCAGTCCATCGTTACAGTCTAATCATGAAATCAATCACACTAACTCAAATTGAGGGAAAGTATACAAAATATCTGACCATTATTCATCAAAATTGTAAAATTCATAAAAAAATAAGGAAAGACAGAAATATTTATAGATTATAGGAACCCAAGAAGATATAAAAACTAAATACAGTGTCTTATTCTGAATTTGGATTTAATCCTAGATAGATAAAGGACGTTAGTGACAAAAATTGTGAAATTTGAAGGTAGTCTGTGTTTTACTCAATAATATTGTACTAACATTAAATTCTTAGTTTGCACAATGTACTGTGGTTAGGCAAAATTTTTGTGTTAGGGGGAGCTGGTTAAAGGACCTATGGGGATTCTGTATATATTTGCAATATGTATATGAATGCAATATTATTCAGATATAAAAAGTTAAAGTAAGAAAAAGAAATCTGTTAAAGGATGCTATCTTGTGCAGTAGAAATCTCTCCATTTTCATCTTTTATGCAGACTAGCTTGTGATAGAATTTTATCTACATAGAACTGCCTATGATTCTGATAGGGAATTAAGAAATCACCCTATATAATAAAAGAGAAACATGTAAATTGACCATCCCTCCGCTACGCTCACCAGCCAATCAGGAGTGAGTATGCAAATTAACCCAACAAGGATGGCGTGTTAATTTGCATACACAGGCGCCGGGTGGAGACCCAGCAGCTTGGGGGAATGTGGCTCCCTTGGTCACTCCCCCAAGCTTCCCAGCAGAGAGCAGAGCAGGAGAGCCAGAGGCTTGGGGAGTCATGCCCCCCAAGCCAGCGGGCAGAGAGCAGAGTGGGAGAGCTGGTGGAGAGTGGAGCAGCTTGGGGAAATTTGCTCCCCAAGCCGCCAGATGGAGAGCAGAGAGGGAGAGCTGACAGTTTGGAGGACTTGGCAGAGTGGGAGGCCATGGGACAGAGACAGAGCAGGAAGGGAAAACCAAGAGCATGGGGAGCACCAGGAATTCTGGGAATAGTAGTTTTGGTGGCAGCCCAGGACCAGAACTGGAAGCCCAGAGCATGTGGAGAATCAGGAATGCTGGGAATCGTAGTTTTAGACCAGTGATGGCGAACCTATAACATGCGTGTCAGAGGTGACACGTGAACTCATTTTTTTGGTTGATTTTTCTTTGTTAAATGGCATTTAAATATATAAAATAAATATCAAAAATATAAGTCTTTGTTTTACTATGGTTGCAAATATTAAAAAATTTCTATATGTGACACGGCACCAAAGTTAGGGTTTTTCAAAATGTTGACACGCCGAGCTCAAAAGGTTTGCCATCACTGTCCTAGACACTAGAGCAGCGGTTCTCAATCTGTGGGTCATGACCCCTTTGGCGGTCGAACAACCCTTTCACAGGGGTCGCCTAAGACCATCCTGCATATCAGATATTTACATTATGATTCTTAACAGTAGCAACATTACAGTTATGAAGTAGCAACAAAAATAATTTTATGGTTGGGTCACAACATGATAAACTGTATTTAAAGGGCCAGAAAGTTGAGAACCACTGCACTAGAGCAAAGTGAGCCTGGAGCAAGTTACTGTTGCAGTGGAGGATGGAGGGAAAGCAAAGGTGAGAGACATAAGTAAAATCAGAGTGTCTAGGAAAAATTAAAGGGAAGATATCCTAAAACTTCCAGGAAATCTCCACCAATGAAGCAAAAAAAACAAACAAACACACACACACACAAAAACTCTATTGTTTTGTGAGCAACAAACCAGACTGAGTTGGGGTCTCAGACAATTTGCTCATATGATTGAAAAGACAGACAGAAACTCCCGGATTGGAGAGGTTGCAGGTCAGGCTGAGGAACCCCCACACCCCCCAGTGCATAAATGTCATGTACCAGGCCTCTAGTCTGTATAATAAAAGCCTAAGCGACCATTACAGCAGAATGACCAGAACGACCAGAATGATGCACACTGACCACTAGGGGGCAGACGCTCAGCACAGGAGCTGCCATCTGGTGGTCAGTGTGCTCCCACAGGGGGAGCACCACTCTGCCAGAGGCCGTGCTCATGGCTGGCAAGTGCAGCGGCGATGGCGGGAGCCTCTCCTGCTTCCACAGCAGCACTAAGAAGCAGTGAGCCAAGCATTAAGGAGCAGCGAGTAGGTGGGCAGTAAGGGGCAAGGGGTCCTGGACTGTGAGAGGGATGGTAGGGAGTGGGCCTAAGCTGGCAGGCAGACATCCCCCAAGGTGTCCCAGACTGAGAGAGGTTGCAGGCCAGGCTGAGGGGGACCTCCGCCCCCCAGGGAAGAATTTCATGCACAGGCCTCTAATAGCATTTATAAAATGAAAGCTGCCTCAGAAATAGCTTAACTTCCTATTTACATATGAATAAATCAAGATTCAGAGATGTTTTATGTGTTCTGAGAGTATTGGGCAATATAAGACATAGCCTGAAACTCAGATCTCTGGGTTGAATTATCTTTCTGCCATATGCAATACCAACCAGTAAATCAGTGTACCAGATACTACTGTTCATATCTCACCAATATTACTTCCCTAAACAGCCTTTGAGAGAACTATTTTTTATTGTACCTGGCATCATGTCATTTTTAACATGGGTTTAGCAGACAGGTGACCTCATTAGATTTGTACTTCAGAGAATTTGCTCTGAGATTTTAAAGGATCTATCAGTTTGAGAGGAAGTGAGATGGGAGACAGAAAGGCTGTTTTGAAGGCTCCAGCAGAAGAGACCACAGGTGCATGAGAGGATGAGGTCATCAACTAAGGTTTTGCCACAGTGCCTGAAGAAGGAGTTAAAAGAGATGGGACTGGCAGGAACTGGTGATTTATGGGACCCATGAAAGAAGGAAACCAAAAGCCCTCTACTGCTGAAATCAGAAATTCTAAACCTCTCTATCCTCCTTTCAGCTCTCTCACCCTGTTGGTTTCACTCTACCTGATTTTTGGCCGTTTAAACCTCCCATCCTTTAAGGCTCATACGGCCTTATGTTGTTTTCATTATTCCTCCAATCTAAATGCCATTGTCCATCATTTAACAGATCTTGGCAAAATTTTCAACTCTACTATCTTGTTTCTTCCTACCTGACAGATCCCCTCTGCATTCATACAACTGTCTACCTTCTCACCTAAACCTGGACTGCTGTGGAGTCCTGAAAAAATCCCAAAACTATGCAAGTTGTAACTGATACAAATGCTTGGATTCTGTCCTTTTCTCTCTCTTCTTTATGTAAGAACACAAAATGACACCCTCCTCTATCTGAGGCCAATTCATCTACCTCCACAGGTACTTATCCTTATAAAGTAATTGTGTTTTGTCATCAACATTTCTCTATATTGGACTTTTTTTTGACATGGTAAAGTCTCTCTAAGTTCTATCTCCAGTTTTCCCTCAGCTCTTTATTTCCCTCCAGTTACTAGCCTGTCTCTATCCTCTCCTTTCTGGTCAAGTTGTTGAATCATCCTGGTTATGTTATGATCCCAGAATATTCAGCCCTAGGTCTTCTCACTCCATAGTCTATTTAACATTTCTGGACAATGCTATACTCCCTTTGGCCTTCCAGGTGGACTGAAAACCTCACACCAAGCATGCCAAACTCACGGCCGGTGGTCTGCATGTGGCCCAGAACGAGTATTTTTGTGCAACAGGAAACATTTTGCTTTTGGAGGCAAGTAAAATAGGTTTATTTGCGTTATGCTTATTAATTTGTGTAGTTATTCAGTGTCTGATAAGTTAATGTTCAAGAAAAAAATATTAATTTTTATTAAAATGTTCTATTATTTTATGTTAACGATTACTCATTTATTTCAGCCCTTTGTATCCAGCATGTCTCTATCAAAGTAAACCTACGTTTCTATGAAAATTGAAGCTTTTGTTTTTTGCGGCCCATATACATTAAACCTTGTTTATTTGGCCAGTGTTAGCCTTTGAGTTTGACATGCTTGCCTTACACCTCTAGATTGGTGCTTCAGAATTATGTATGCAGCCACCATGGAATTCTCACATTGATTTAGATTTATTTCAGTGATGAAGAGGGATTATATTTCTTCTAGGTTCCATTTGTGTCCAGTGGCTGGCTCAGAGTGGGAACTTGCGACGTTTCCTGGATCACTTAAGTTAAATGTTACTATTAAAACCAGAGTGTAGTATTCATTTGTAATTGATTGACAACAGATGTCATTTGCATGTACATTTTCTAGAATATCTCTTTGGTAAAACAAGGCAAAGTTATATTCTTAATCTTGATTAGGTATACTTTTGACTTATTCTTTCCTATGAGAATTGATTTATGTATGTTCCTGACTTGAAAAAAAAGGTACCGTTTCTGTTCAGAATACTGGGACAATTTTAAAATTTGATCTCTACCTTTACTTTCAAAATAGATTTAATTCTTATATATCTTTACTTACTACATCTCTAGTCGTAGTCATTTTATCATTCAACCTGGTGCAAACAGTCCATCAGGTCTCCAAAAAGAGAACAATGACACACACAAAAATGAAAATCTATACTATGAATAGGTCTTATATCAAGGCTTTCTGATTAATTCTCCCTTTCTTTTTAACGTCTAACTCATCCCGACTGAATGAATCAAAAAGCTATTACTTTCATACTTGGAAGTGTTGCTTTCAAAATCAATAAAAGCACAGCTCATTTTTAATATGCAATATATTATAAAAATGAAAATTCACATTTACTTGAGGTGGAAATTTATTTTTAAAAAAGTATGGTTGTTAGAAAACTCTTGTTGGCTACATATATGTAATTTTTCACCACAGGCTTTATATTTCATCTCACTTAGAATTTCATCACTATTAACTTTTTGTATGAATATATGTGTATGTATGACATAAAATTTAGAAGAAAATAATGAATTACTTTATGGTGAGTTATTGCTCAAGTCTTCTGCATCTGAATTGTAGCCAGTAAATGAATCAACCTATTTTATAATGTTCCAGCCACAGTCCTTGCCAGTTTGGCTCAGTGGATAGAGTGTTGGCCTGTGGACTGAAGGGTCCCAGGATCAATTCTGATCAAGGGTACATGCCTGGGTTGTGGGCTCGATCCCCAGTAGGGGGCGTGCAAGAGGCAGCCAACCAATGATTCTCATCATTGATGTTTCCATCTTTCTCTCTCTCCCTCTCCCTTCCTCTCTGTACTCAATAAAAAAATACATATATTTTAAAGTTCCAGCCACAATAGATAGCTATATTAAAAAATCATATGAGCCATCCAAAGACTTCTCTAGCAATAATTTTGTTAAGTTTTTTTATGGGGACATTAAAAATAGCTAACTGCACAATTGATAAATAATCAAATTGATTAAAGGGAATAAATAGAACCTCTAGCTTCTATTTGGGAATGATTAATTGGATTATACATCCATATTCAGGAATGTCTATTTTCTAATGGTTCAATCACTATTCATCTGTACTTTTATAATAATTACGCATATTTGTAATAATACACTAGAGACAATTATTCAAGTCAATATCTATGTTAGATTCTTTCCTTTTTTATTTCATTTGACATATATAATGTTGGTATAGATTATATTATCATATGTATAAAAGGGTGTTTGCTTAACAGAAAACCTTATTATCAGATATTATCAGTAAAATGAGTGTTATATTTTTAGTGTAAGTTATAATTTTGGTATTCATTACATTATTATTGTGTCACTGAAGCCTGGTTTTATTGATCATTCATAAACTTTCTGTATTCATTCTTTGAAGGTGATCACATAGCCATGGAAGAAAAGTTTTTAGATCCTCAGAAGTTGACAGTTTTCAGTGTAATGTGTGTGTTTAGTGTAAGATAGAATTGAGTTTGGTATATGGGTGATGGATGAACTTTTACTGAGTGATGGATAACTGCTCATTCTGTTAATGACATTTCATCTATCAACTACTTTTGATATGGTTGATCATAAGATGTTGCTGACTCAATTTAGGTGGATTAACTGAGTGAAAATGATATCTCTTTGAAGTTTCACTGATACAAAATATCTCATCTTGGGAGTAGGATGGATTATATTGTTTGTTGAAGTGATTTTCCATATGAGTTCTTTACTGTCAACTTTCTTGTTCTCTCAACCATATCTCTTCTGTATTAGTTGAAATAGAAGCTTATATTGTTAAATGATTTTCCCATGTCATAGAAAATTTATGTCTCCAAATATGTATTCCATCCTACAAGTTACAGTGAGGAATAACCTTTTTAAGAAAATGAGATGGATTCCCAGCCCACTGTGTCAGGATAAGCTATAGACTATCCTTTACATTGATTGCAACTAAAAATTTGAAAAACTTCAATAAAAAACTAACAGAGGTCTCTGAAAAGTAAACAGAAGTGGGAGGATTATGAAATGTAGTCAAAATTTGGAGAGGCAACCTGCAGTGCTGTGAATTTCTTATTGTTATTATCTCAATAAAAAACCAGAACAAAACAAAATTTTAAAAAATAAAACACTCAAGGAAAATAGATACTATGAGAGAAATAACAGAAACAAAAAATGATTAGAACTGTAAGATTAGAATTGTTAGAAAAGAATATGAAAGAAGCAATCTTAAATATCTTGCCCTGGCCAGTGTGGCTCTGTTGGTTGGGTATTTTCCTGTGCATGAAAGGTCATTTGTTCCATTCCCCCACAGCACACATGCCCGGTTACAGGCTCTATCCCCAGTAGTGGGCGTGCAGGAGGCAGCTGATAACTGTTCTGCTCTTGCATTGTTGTTTTTCTCTCTCCCTCTCCCTTTCTCTCTCTCTAAGAAAAAAAAATCAATAAAAATACTGGAAATAAATAAGTTTCTTAACAAAATTTTAAAAATTAATAAAATCATAAGTAAGGAATAACTTGCTAGGAAAAATAGGCTGATGATTCTTTTCCTTTGCATTTGTCTTATTTGTATTAGTAAACTCTTTTTAAAACCATTTTTGATTATTTTTTGGCATAATTTTGTATCTATATAATAAAAGCCTAAGTGACTGTTACAGCAGAACAACCAGAATGACCAGTTGCTATGATGTGCACTGGCCATCACAGGCAGATGCTCTATGCAGGAGCTGCCCCCTGGTGGTCAGTGTGCTCCCACAGGGGGAGCACCACTCAGCCAGAAGCCAGGCTCATGGCTGGCAAGCACAGCAGCGGAGGCAGGAGCCTCTCCCACCTCCACAGCAGCACTAAAGAGCAGTGAGCCCAGTGGTAAGGAGCAGCAAGCAGATGGGCGGCAAGGAGCAAAGGGTCCTAGATGGTAGGCGGACATCCCCCAAGGGGTACCAAACTGTGAGAGGGCGCAACCCGGGCTGAGGGACCCCGGCCTGCACCCTCTCACATAATGTTGAATGTTGATTGTATCATAAAATTGAATGTTGACTTTTAATATACTTGAAATATTTTAAATAAATAATTTATTTTCTTGATAGGGCAGATGTATTTTTATAGTCATTTTTATAAATTTACCTGTATTTAAATTTCCCCTATTTTTTAAATCACTATTTAATGGCTCCCACTATGAATGGCAATAAAATTAAGATTAGGTGCTATTTCTAGTTTCTCTACTTCTCCTGCACTACTCCATTTTTGAAATTGGACATTTGTTAATATTTGCCTTTGTAATATTTAATGTGCTTATATTAATTTGGGTGAATCGTGAGCCTTAAGAATATTCTGTTACTCTCAGCTATTATATGTATGAGGCAATTGGGGAGCCAATCTTACTTTCTACATTCTGTACTCTCTCCCTTAATTTTTATGGTTGGATCATTTGTACCTTGTCAGAGTTGAAAATGTGTTTTACATTTTCCATACCATTTTCCCCTTAAGTCTACAGATGAATGGTTTTGTTGCTCACTTCTAGTCTTGCTGGCAGTATCCTAATCAGAAATAGGTTAACCACTTTTTCCAATCATCTACTTAATAACACTGGTTGTTTCCATGTCTTGGCCACTGTGAATAATGCTGCAGTGAACACAGGGGTATAAATATCTTTATGAATAAAAGTTTGTAACTTTTTTGGGTAGATACCCAAAAGTGGGATTGCTGGGTCATATTATAACTCTATTATTATTTTTTTTCGAGGATTCTCCAAACCGTTTTCCATAGTGGTTGAACTAGTTTACATTCCTACCAGTAGGGAATGAGGATTCCTTTTTCTCCACAACCTCTTCAACACTTGTTATTACTTGTCTAGTTGATAATAGCCATTCTGGCCAGTGTGAGGTGTATGTCATTGTAATTTTAATTTGCATCCCCTTAATAGCTAGTGAAGTTGAGCATCTTTTCATATATCTGTTGGTCATTTGCATGTCTTCTTGGGAGAAGCATCTGTTCAGGTCCTCTCCCCACTTATTAATTGATTTTGTGTGTGTGTGTGTGTGTGTGTGTGTGTGTGAGAGAGAGAGAGAGAGAGAGAGAGAGAGAGAGAGAGAGAGAGAGAGAGAGTTGTATAAGTTCTTTATATTTTTTGGATATTAATTCTTTATTAGAGATATTGTTTGCAAATGTCTTCTCCCATTCTGTTGGTTGCTTTTTTGTTTTGTCGGTGGTTTCTTTTGCTGTGCAGAAGCTTTTTAGTTTGATACAGTCCCATATATTTGTTTTTGCCTATATTCCCCTTGCCTTTGGGGTCAAATTCATAAAATGTCTCTATGACCAAAGTCCATAATTTTAGTATCTATGTTTTCTTCTATGTAATTTATTGTTTCAGGTCCTTTATTTAGGCCATTGATTTATTTTGAGTTAAATTTTGTATATGTTGACAAATAGCAGTCTAGTTTCATTTTTTTTCATGTGGCTTTCCAATTTTCCCATTTATTGAAGGGGCTTTCTTTTCTCCACTGTATGTTTTTGGCTCCTTTGTTAAAGATTATTTGCCCATATATATGTAAGTTTATTTCTGGGCTCTTAATTCTGTTCCATTGTTCTGTGGATTGGTACATATATACAATAGAATACTACTCAGCCATAAGAAAAGACGAAATACTGCTATTTGCAGCAACATGAGTGGATATTGATAATATCATTGCTAAATGAAATAAGATGGAAAAAATTCAAGAACCATGTGATTTCACTCATGTGTGGGATATAAAACTGAAAACGACAAATGAACAAGTAAAACAAATAAACAAAAACTCATGAACACAGATGCTACCCTGAGGGAAAGAGGTGGAGGTAGTAAGGGGTAAAGAGGGTCAAATATGGAGTGATGAAAGCAGATTTGACTTTTGGTGGTAAACACGCAATGCAATATGCAGATGATGTATTACAGAATTTTACACTTGAAAACTATGTAATTTTATTAACCAATGTCATCCCAATAAATTTAATAAAAATTAAGTAAATAAGAAATCGGTTGACTGAAGTCTGCCCTCTGGTAAATTTCTCAAGAAGACCCTCACTGTAAACAGTTTTCCCTCCATGTATGGGTGTTCAGAACTTCATTTGTAGATATTTCTTCCCATTTTCTAGTGTCAACTTTTGCTGTGAAAAACTCTTATGCCCCATTGATTTTCTTTTTTTTTATTAGTGACTTGACCTTTGCATATAAGCTACCAAATAATGCTTTCTTAATCACTAAAGTCCAATTATTATACAAGGATTTATCTTGGAGTTGAACATAAAGGTAATACAGACATACATAATGTAAATGTATCTGACTCTATGTTATACTTTTGCCTAACAGACAGTATTTTTTAATCTATACTTCTGTGTAGTGTTTTTTTTTGTTGGTTTGGTTTGTTTGTTTATTTGTTTATAAGAAAGGAGATTGTTTATTTTGTTCCCTTCTTTTATTTCTTCTCTTTACAATTCTTACTTTTGGGGGGCTCAATCTTCCTGTTTTCCTTATAATTTAGTCATTTCCAGAATGATTTTGTCTTTTAATTCTCTTTTGTTCATAAATCCTACTAGTTTGATTTTATCTCTATCTCTTCCCAAAGGTCGTGTATTTCATCTCATGGTCTCGTTATATGTTTTAAGTTGTTTGAATTTATGTTGGCATGTACACATGTTCGTTATATTTGTCATCTGGTTTATAGCAACATGTTTCTAATGATAAGAGAGTTGATATGTTCCTTTTTAACTATGTTCTTATAGTATCTTTCTTGAATGCCAAGTAAATTCCTTTAGTGTTCCTCATATGGGAATCTTGAATGCCCTTGACTAGCTAATAGCAAGAGTTTCTAGTAGGAAGTGGGAAAGAGGTTATAGAATTTATATCATTGTGGCTGCTTAGCCTTCTCATCATTTGCTACAAAGAAAGACCGTTGACTCATGTTTGGGGATATTATAGAGCCACTGCTGTTCTGATTCCCAGAACCCACGCCGGCTTGGAGCCATTTCCAGTTTCCTTTCCTGTTTCCCACTGCCCTGCCCAAAGGGATACAACCTTTCCCACCCAGAATGATTCACTCAATGTTAGAAGTTATATTTTATGTGTTTTCTGGGTCCCAATGGGTATTTTTGTTGGACATTCTCTCTTCATTTCCCTGAGGACTCCATTGCTGTTAGCTCTTAGCGCTGCTTCAGCATTTCTAACACTGGCTGGGGCCTTCTATTTCTGGGTATGTATATGCTTGTGGATTTTAGTGATCTATCACCATTAGATCCCCTCCATCCTCCAATTCTTTCTTCTACCAAATCCTGAATTCCCTATGATGCTTCTTGCTCAGTTCAGTATTATTTGTAATGGCATGTTATATAACTTAGAATGAGGGGTCTTTCTTTGTTTCATGGTCTTGATGAAAAGAAAATTTACGGTTTTAATTTATTGCTAGAGGCCCGGTGCACGAATTCATGCACGGGTGGGTCGCTTAGGGTGGCCTGCAGGGATCAGGCCTCAGCTTGCGCTCCCAGACTCGCAGCCCCAGTTTGTGCCCCCAGCCTCACAGCCCCGCAGCCCTGCCTGGCACCCAGCCTCGGCCTGGCGCTGCCCCCTCACCTGCTCTACCACCCCGCCTGCAGGGCAATCAATAGGGGCCACACCCCCACCCCCTGCCCAG
This sequence comes from Myotis lucifugus, assembly GCF_000147115.1. Taxonomy (NCBI): domain Eukaryota; kingdom Metazoa; phylum Chordata; class Mammalia; order Chiroptera; family Vespertilionidae; genus Myotis; species Myotis lucifugus. The sequence continues at coordinate 4,142,777 of NW_005871112.1, read as the reverse complement.
TTCCCTCAGTGCCTGGGAGCCAGGCAAGTGGCCCCGCCCCCTGCCACAGCCACTGGTCATCGTCTGCAGGGCAATCAGAGGGGCAATTGGGCCCCCACTCCCACCCACCTTGGCTTGGTGCCACCCGCTCCACCATCCTGCTGCGGTCCCACTCTTGTCGGGGCCCATTGGGGCCAGCGGCACCTCCACTGCTGCCCGCTGCCAGCTCTGGGTCGCCAACACTGCCATGTTCCACGCTGCCCCTGGTGGTCAGCACATGTCATAGCGAGCGGTCAAACTCCTGGTTGAACTCCTGGTCGAACAATTTGCATATTAGGCTTTTATTATATAGGATTTTCTTCTTGTGTCTAAGAGAATGACTTAGATCTAAGGTGCTACCTTGGAAGTGTACAAATATTTATTTATGTTTAAATGATAGAAATGTAATATTCAAATTTACCATTACTCCATATGCTTTTATATCTACCTCTTTTCAGAAAATTTAGTTTATTATTTGCTTTAGGTCTTATTCTTTAACATAATTATATGTGAAACATTATTTTAAAATAAATTAAAAATAATCTACACCCTTTTACTGGGAAGAACTGAAGCCCAACATATCTTCATGGAAAAAAAAATGCCTCATTTCTATTTCCCCGTAATATCAACTTGACTGCATTACCTGCATAGGTGCAAAATGATTCCTAGTCCCTGAGATTATTTTATGTAGCAGCCTGGTATGTGTAGTGAATGGACAGCAGATGTCACTGTTGGATGAATTGAGCCATTCTGCTAATCACACCCTCTCTCAAGTAAAGGTGCCTTTCCAAGGGTCCAAATCCTGGGGTTTACTGATAAAGAGGGGAAAAAATAAATTAAACTGAAAACCCTGAGTCAGTTTCATAACTTGGCCTGGAACTCTAGGGCATGGGATATAAGCCAGCTTTGCAATTAACTGAACTTTTTCATTTGAAATTAAGGCATACTTTTTTTCAGTTTGTTCTTCATGGTGGAAAATAACCAGTGATATTAGAATTCAGAATTGGTGTGTCTTTGTGCAATTGTTTTCCTTTTTTTTTCAACGCATACCTGCAGGTTTAACTTCAGTAGCATTCCATCTGTTCACACAATGCTTTTCAAACTAATGTGACATGGGAATCCTGGCACACAGAAGAGCCATTTAATATTAAAAGGCAAAATTGAGCAAAGTCAGAGTACTTATTTTAATATACCCATCTCCTAAAATTTATCTCTTAATATATTTTACTACTGAATGTTATATTTTGCAGGGACTCATATCTCAATCCTTATTCAAACTGAGATTTTTAAATCTTGGTACTTTTATTTTTCAGGTAGCTTTTATTCTTTGTAAGAAAAAACAAACAAACAAACAAACAAACAAAAAAACAGCAATTCCTGAACTTTCTAAGACATTTAGATTGTTACTTGTCTCTGTTAACTAGCTATGCATACCTCTAACTTTTTGAGTTATTTCTCACTTTCTGTGTCACTTCTTTTCTCATTCTTCTGGATTAAACCTTATGTTCAACTAGTGTATCATTACTAATTAAGTTCCACTTTGGTTTCTAATTTCCAGCTTCACAATTTATTCTTACTCAACTCTTTAATTTTGTTTCACAATTCTTTCATATAAGAAACTTCAAAGTAGCATGACATTTTAATCTTAATTTCATCAGCCTTTAGTTGGAAAGCTTATCTAATTCTTGCTGCCTAATGTGCCAGACTAGTGGTTGAGGGAATGACTGAGAAAAAGTGACATAGACACATTCTGTCTTTGGAGAGCATTGTAGTTAGAATTATTGCATGGACATCTGTCACTATTTTTATCCCAATTCTGCATTTACATTTTGCTGATTGAGAATAGGAGAGGGAGGGATGGAGTCTTTTGTTTGTTTGTTTTGTGTTGTTTACCTAGCATTGAGTACAATACTTGGCAAAGAATAGAAGCTCAATTGTTGAATTAATGAAAGAAGGATTGAGGTGATATTAGATAACTGTGATCCTTATTCCTGACATTACTACTTTGAGACTAATAATATGAAACAAACAAAAATAGAAAAGAACAAAGTGATGTTGATTTCAATTGAGATATTAGGGCATACATTTTTTTCATTCATTCATTAAGTTTTTTTTTAAATCCTCACTTGAGGATATGTTTAGAGACAGGAGCTAGAGAAATAGAGAAGAGAGAGAGGGAGAGAGAAACATCGGTATATTGATGTGAGAGAGAAATATCCATCAGTTGCCTCCTCCTGTACGAGCCCTCGCCAGGGATCAAACCCGAAACCTAGGTATGTGCCCTGACTAGGAATCAAACCTGCAACCTTTTGGTGTATGGGATGATGCTCCAATCAACTGACCCCCCCGACCAGGATTCATTAAGTAAATTTTCATTAAGCACATACGATATGCTAGGCACTGTTCAGGGATGGAGCTGCATCAATATATGTCTCTCTTGTGAGGTCACAATCTAATTTGTGAATATATTCCTGGTTTTGGTGGGTTGTTGTTGTTTTTTACAATATAAAAACAGTCAACTAAATTATTTTTTCTAAAATAGATCGGAAATTCATAAAATGTATAATAAGGGGAAAATGAATATAATTTACATAATATAACCACTTATTTAACTTCACAATTTGTCCGTGATGGTTAAGTTTTGGCAGACATGGTGTGACAGATCTTATACTGAAATCAATTTTTTAACAAACTGCATTCTAACTAACTTCATTACAATGGAGTTCCTACCACAGGTTTAAATACCAGCAAACTGAAATTCTGCAAAGTCAGAGTGAATTATCCATGCAGTGGCCCAAATGCAATTTAAGTATGCCTTGTTAGTGTACATGTCAGCTATGTTTCAGTTTTTCTTTTTTATACAGTTATTACCATCTAGGAGAGACATATGGTATGTCAATGGTAGAGCTTATTAAGGTGCTTGAGGAGGAAATATTAAGAATGTGCGCCAGATGGTATTTAGCTCTGTAAGAGCACAAATGATTACCAGGTAGTTGCTACTGTCTTCTCTCCTTGATATTCATGTATAACTCATAGTACCTCTGGAAAGAACTTTTTAAAAATACCAATATATTATCTTTGGAAAGCTCCTTGTATGTCACTGCACATTTGTTTTGTGTAAACTGGCTACTCCTATTAACTCCAACTGTAAGGCAACCCATTTGGGTGGGAGGAAAAGACACACATCTCCTATGTGTTTCCAGAATTCGAATTTTAAAAAATCTTATGCCACTTCCCAGTTTAACTTAGGACCCCCATTTATGTGTGTACACTCAGTCAATTATGAATAGTAAAAATACTTTACTATTACTATAAATTTGGCTAGTTTGTAACTCTATAAAAATTCACAGTAATGGAAGAAATGAGGGAAAGCAAAAAAATATAAAATATAAAATCTACTTCAAAAGTATATAAGAAAGCTCAGTAAATGAGTTGTAAAAGAAAATAATATGAGGCCCACTGTATGGTTTAGAGGGTAGTTTCATAAAAGACAAGCAATCTGAAAATATACTCAGGGTATATTTTGCCATAGTGTGTGGTAGGAGAAATTAACCTGGATAAAATCTATAACACCCTCATTATGTGACACTGGATGCCAAAAACATAAAAATAGAAAGCAGGTGAAATGTTTAGCATTACTAGTTAAGCTGCTAAATTAGATCTGTGGAAGTGGGAAAGCCAAATGCCCCAAGGCTAATGACAGTGACAGAAGTGAAGGATCAGAGGTCATCCTAATGATATTTTTAATGTAAAATTAACGTAGCTGCAGTTAATTTGTGAGCAGGGTATGTTCTTTTTAGTGGTGGGAAGTAAAAAGTTTTTGCATTATTCAATAATACACAAGAGGATTCTTTGCTGTACTAGATTGTCATGTCATTGTCAACCTTTCACTTGGCCTTCGGATATCAGGAACTCTTTGCTTCACCTTTTGGAGAATTTGATGCCATGTAAAATGGACTGACTAGGGGAATGGCCTTGTTTTAATTCACAGACTGAGGTGAAGTCACCTCAACTGAAAATACACAGATGCTTAATCTGTAATCATTAGCCTGAACAGCCTCTCCAGAGAGGAATTCAAAATGTGGTCACAACAGGTTCAGAGTTGGGCCCCATTAATTTTGTAGAAGTTGGGATGAGCTGATTCTGTAAATGTTCACTAAAATTGTCTCCGGCACGATCTGCTTACCAGAACTTTCATACTCTAAAAGCTATTTCCCCTCACACTAGTAACACAGAACTTTCCTCTCATTACTAAAACTGCCAAGTTCTTCATGGATTAACGTCTTTGACATTCTGTTCCTTTATCCTGGAATGAAACTTCAGGATGCTTTATTACGTATTATAAAGACATTCTCTACTTTATTATGCATTATACACCAGCTAATGCATACTTGTGCTTCAGTTTTCAAACCAAAAGACCCACTTCCAATCAGTAGTTTGCAAATTTCAAAGAAACCATCTGTTGATCCATCTTACGTGCTGTCAAAACTCTTGGTTTGGAATGTGAATAACTGGAGGATTGGACTGCATTCTAGTTCTTTAAATTACTCATTGTGTAACCTTGAACAAGTCACTAGTATATTTGAGCCTCAATTTCTACTTTTATAAAATTAGAATAAGAATACTAAACTCACAAGGTTTTACAAGGGTGAAATTGATGACATTTGTAAAGTATGCAGGGCAGTCTCTACAGATGCCGTGTACTCCCTATGCTTTATGTTATGATGCTAATAAATATTTTTTTGCACTTGCTTTATGCCAAATATTCTTCTAGGTGAGCTTTGTGTGTAATAACTCTATTGTAGGTGTTGCATCCCCATTGTAAAAAATATACACTGAAGCACAGAGAAACTTAAAAACTTGCCCAAGCTCAGATGTCAGCAAATAGACTCCCAAAGCCCACACTCACATGGCTACCTATCACTCCTACCGCTTCTAACATATTAGTCCTCCTCCTCCTATTACTACGCCAACTCACACATTGTTTTTGTGCTTATCACGTTGCTTTATATTTTATTAATTTATGTGTATTTCCCTACAACTAGTTTAAGAGCTCCTTGAGGGTGATTTATTTATCTTTTCTGGCTATCTAGCATGCCTGGCCCATACTAAAAACTCATTAAATATTTACTGACGAATGAATTAACAAAGCCCATTAAACATGGAAAAATTTTAAGAATTATAGATGACCAACAAGATCCTTCCTTACAACTCTGTATGGATCTCCATCACTCTACAATCATGCTTTATATTGTGGATATATACATTTCAAGAATTACTGAAACTGGCAAATCTTGTGTATTCATGTATTCATATACATATCCAAAGGTATATATGTATGTGTGTTTAGAGATAGAAACAGAAAGGAGATCTGCTTGTTCAGCCTTTTGATTGTGGGTTCTAAGCAGAAAATGCCAACAACTAGTATTCACTGTTAAAGTATATTGATGGTTTTCTTTCCTTAAGCCCTGTCAGTTTATTTGGTTTTAGCATGCCTGAATGTTATGTCAGAGGAAACAAGCCTTCTGAATACTTACTTACATGGGATTTTTGGTGACATTTTAAAGCATTAATGACAGAAAAGCAGAGGATTCTTTCAGTTATTAATTTTCTGCCAACTAACCACATGTTTACAAACATCAACACTGTTTTTCATAAAAGAGCCATATGGTTGATTACAGTAGATTAAGAGGTAAAATTAGAGGCCGATTTTAAAGCTATTTCTCCAGTTTTTAAAGGCTGTGAGAAGAGTTGAATTAATACAATAAACTAATGGGAATTTTCCTACTTCCTGTTGGGTATTTTATAGCATATTCCCAACCTAAAAGAAAGAAAAATGTTTTAAAAAGTTAGTTGTGATGGTGAAAAATAATTAGTTTTGGTCTAAATATATGTTTTTCTCAATGAATTGGACCATGCCCCATCAAATCAAAATTTCATTTATCTAATTATAAATCTATAAAACATGCTTTCTATTTATAATAATAAATATTTCTATGTAAAATGCCCATGTATGAAACACTGAATGCATGAAGATGAGTGAGCAAAACTAATTTTCTTGAGAAGAGCTTTTCCTCATTAAAAATGAGGACTAAGCCCTAGTTTGACTCAGTGGATAGAGCATGTGGAAGGCAACTAATCAATATGTCTCTCTCACATCGATGTTTCTCTCCTTTTTTCTCTCTCCCTCCCTTCCACTCTATCTAAAAAATCAATGGAGTTCCATTTTTAATTTTTTGAGGAAACTCCATAATGTTTCCCACAGAGGCTGTATCAGCCTGCATTCCCACCAGCAGTGCACGAGGGTTTCATTTTCTGCACATCCTTGCTAACACTTGTTGTCTGTCTGTTGATTTGTTGATGATGGCCATTCTGAAAGGTATGAGGTGGTCCCTCATTGTTGTTTTGATTGGCATCTCTCACATGATTAGTGACTGAGCATTTTTCACGTGCCTCTTGGCCTTCTGTAGGTCCACTTAGGAGAAGTGTCTATTGAGGTCCTTTGCCCATTTTTTTATTGGATTGTTTATCTTTCTTTTGTTAAGTTATATGAGTTCCCTAAAAATTTTAGAGGTTAAACCCTTATCAGATATAGCATTGGTAAATATGTTCTCCCATGCAGTGAGCTTTCTTGTTATTTTGTTGATGGTTTCTTTTGCAGTGCAGAAGCGTTTTATTTTGATATAGTCCCATTTGCTTATTTCTTCTTAGTTTCCATTGTCCTGAAAGATGTATTGGTGAACATATTGTTATGAGAAATGTCTGAGATTTTGCTGCCTATGGTTTCTTCTAATATGTTTATGGTTTTATGTCTTAAATTTAAGTATTTTATCCATTTTGAGTTTATTTTTGTGTATGGTGTAAGTTGGTAGACCTAGTTTCTTTCTTTTCGTTTCCTTTTTTTCTTTCTTCTTCTTCTTCTTTTTTTTTGCATGCAACTGCCCAATTTTCCAATCCTATTTGACCCAGTGATCCCACTTCTAGGAATATATCCTAAGAAATCAGAAACACCAATCAGAAAGAATATATGCACTCCTATGTTCATAGCAGCACAATTTACAATAGCTAAGATTTAGAAACAGCCCAAATGCCCATCTGCCAATGAGTGTATAAAAAGTGTTGTGGTACATCTACCAATGGAATACTATGCAGCTGTAAAAAAAGAAAGAACTCTTACCATTGGCAACAGCATGGATGGACCTGGAGAGCATTATGCTAAGCAAAACAAGCCAGTCAGAGAAAGATAAGTATCACATGATCTCATATGTGGAATCTAATGAACAAAATAAACTGATGAACAAAAATAGATCCTGAGATATAGAAGCATTGAACAGACTGTCCAACCTCAGAGGGAAAGCAGGGGAGGGCGAGTGGTGGGAAGAGATCAACCAATGAAGTTTCATGCATATATGCATAACCATGGACACAGAAAATAAGGTAGTGAAGGCTTGGTGTAGGGGTGGGCTGGAAGAGGTCAATGGGGGTAAAAAAGGAGCATATGTAATACTTTTAACAATAAAGATTTTCAAAAATTAATGAAAAAATATCCTTGAGTGAGGATTAACCAAAAAGAATTTAGGATTAAATGAGTTATTTTATATAAATATTATATACACTTTTGTTTTTATTGTTTAATTAAATTTATTGGTGTGACATTGGTTAATAAAATTATATATGCTTCAAGTATGCAATTCTATGACACATCATCTGTATATTGCATTGTGTGCCCCCTGCTTAAAGTCAAATCTTCTTCACTCACCATATATTTAACCCTCTTTAGCCTTTACTACCTCTCCACGGCTCTTCCCTCTTATAACCACCATACTGTTGTCTGTGTCTCCAGGTTTTTGTTTGTTCTTCTTCTTTATTCTCTTGTTGCTTTCATTTTTATATCCCACAGATGAGTAAAATCAAGAAATACTTTTGAATGTGTACTCTGTGTCAGGTGCTCTACTAGGTATTACTAATATAGAAATTAATCTTATTATACTATTGTTTTCTTCTAATAATAGCTACCATTTGTGATTATTGTGTGTGTGTGTGTCTATGTTTGTATGTGTTTACATATGTGTACTCCAGGTACTGTGATGGACAATTATTCCTTTTATTCCTAATGACAAATATTCAATACATATTTGTCATTTCAAAGATGAAAAAAACAGTATCAATGACATGTGCATAAGTTTATACAGAAATTACATTTCAAATCCTAAATTTGATCCCATATCTGTTTGCTATCAGTGTGTGCAAATTTTCTTTTTATTCCAAATTTTTATTGTCTTGTCCTTGAGTTGTGGGGGAGCCTGGCAGGTCGTCCTCACATGATACGGGCTGCTCTTAGGGATCAGTGTTGGCAACCCCCCCTCCCCCCTCCGCAGCACAGAGTTAGGTGCTGTGTACACAGCACACCCGTGCTGAGCGGGCTCCGCGCCCCCTTCATGGAATCCAACCTCATTCAAGAACAAGAAGCAAGAAGTCCAGGCCCCCAAATGGCTGAAGTTGCAAGGGGCCCTGGAGACAGACAGAGAGGTGGGCAAGCACAGCGAGGAGTCAGAGCAGGATGCCTCCTGGAGGCTGTCCGCGACGCAGAGCCTGCACTCCTCGTCTGCACCCGGAGAGGCACAGCCCTGGGCGTGGGAACCTGGTGCCACGGCTGAGCCATGTTGTCAGGGCGTGAGGCTAGCACCGCAGGCCGGGGAGGCGTGGGGGCCGTGGAGCGTGGGCTCAGCTGTCTGCAGGACCCGGCGGAGGCATGGCAGGCAGCGGCAGCAGCGTGAAGTGCACAAGCCCACATGAGGGTTCACTGGAGAGGAGCAGAGGCTGATCCAGAGCCGAGGCGCCCGGGGTCACAGGCAGGACCACAGGGCTGGACCCTCATGGCGGGAAGCAGCCCCAGACAGGTGGGTTTGAGAGCTTGGTGACATGAGCATGCGCTGGAAGGGACGGGCAGACAGAGCAGAGCCCTGGGGACCCCTCCTGGAGGCTGAGGGGCCCAGCCAGATGCGCTGGAGAGGACAGTACAGTGACCGTGAGGACAAGCTCGGCCTGCTGGGAGGAGGGGCGGGGGAGCAGCGGAAGGCAGGAGCCAACAGGCCCCATGGGGTGACCGTGCAGGCAGGTGGACAGTGGGCCGACAGTCTGCAGGCAGTAGTGGGAGAGACCAGGAAGGCAGAGGATGGGAAGGAAGGAGGGAAGGACAGAGCCAACAACTGGCTCCATGTGAAGACAAGGGCGCTGGTGTCTCCCTGGGGTGAGAAGCTTGGCCTGGCCTAGCCGGGCTGGGGTTTGGTGTGTGTGGGCACAGGGCCAGCCAAGGGGGCAGTTAGGGCCCAGGGACAGGCTGTCGGGAGGACAGGCTGCAGAAGCTGGGGAGGAGGGCTGGCTCAGAGCTCCCTCACAGCACGGGGGACTCCCTGTGGGAGGAAGGGCTGGCTTGGCGGAGAGGGAATTACCCAGGGACCCTCAAGAAGTGACCACGGGTCCTACCAACAGGGTCCTTGCAGGGAAGCCTGCTGTCAAGACCCATAGAAACCCTCGCGCATGTGCATGCCCACGTGTACACACATGCACACGCTGCCCGACTCTGAATTGCCAAAGGGACCTGCTTCTAGAGCCCTGGCCTCCAGGAAACGCTTCTTTGGGTGGATCCTCAATCCTGAGAACATGTAGATTTCTGCTCTTGGATACATGGCTGCGAGATCCAGAAGGCTGGGGCCTGGGGCCCCCAGGCAGGACTGCATTCCACTCCTTCACCCGCACCACCTGCTCTTCCCCGGAGGTCTGGCTTCAGTCGCGGGACTGGTGCGCAGGCCGAGGTCGAGGCGGAGCGGGAGGGGGGGGGGGCCCTTGGCACCGCCACCCCCGCCCCGTGCTCGGCAGCCCTGGGCAGGAGGAACTGCCACCCTGGGCTGGAACCCACGTGGGGTAGATGGCGCTGATCTGAGGTTCGCAGCCTCACCTGCTTCCCACGTCAGATCCAGGCACCTGAGAGCAGACGCCGCCTTTCCCAGACAAGGATGGGGTGGAGGAGCCTTGAGATGTCAGAGCCGAGGGCTGGGGAAGGGCTGCGGGCCACAGGCGGCCATGTCCAGGGTTCCCGGCTGCTCTGCTCCAAGGAGGCTGCCGCTGCCGCGAGCACCTGGGGCCCTGCACCAGCCACACAGCTCAGGTCGGAGGCAACTGGTCTCCCAGCCACAAGGGAGGGGATCCTAAGCCACGGTCACCACTTCAAAGCAGTATTTGGTAGCAGGTCCTCTGCAGCCAGACACCGGGCAGGAGATCCTGGTTGCCTGGGGCACCCACAGAGCCAGCTCCACTGGCTCATGTCCCTGCTCTCCACAGGAGGTAGGAGAGGATGAAGAAGACCACGATCAGGCCCCGGCCACGCCCCACAGCAGTTTCCAGTTGTCTCACCCAGACCGCACCATCGTGGAAAAGCGCTTCACGTTCCCTGTGAGCAGGCCTATCATGCTCATGAAATCTGAGCCCATGCCGTCCAGGTACCGGTTCTGGTCCTCCGTATCCCTATTGATGTCCAGGGCCAGCGATTTGAACCTGGTGACCTTGGAGGCCAGGCTATCAGCCCTCCGCCTATTCGCCTGGTCTAGAATCTCCTCCACGGCACCGGAGCTCTGAGCGCGAGCCCAGTCCGCCATCGCCCCGTCCAGCCAGACCAGGGCCCCAACCCAACTCTGCCTCCTGCAATGTGGCCAGTGTGTGCCCTTTTTATATCAGACTGTGGATCTCCAAAACATGGCCTTTCTCTCACATGATCAAAATTTATAATAGGAGAAAGGTACCAGTGTCAATAATAGAGTGTAATCAGCAGTACCCCTGCAGAGATCTATGAGTAAACTGAGCATCTGGAGTTGTCCAAAGTGGAGATCTTGAGGGTGAAACCACTGGAATATAACTAATGAGGTTATTTGCTTGAAGAAGAGTAGGAGTCAGTTTTAGACAAGGTAGTGAAGAGAATACAAAGTGTTATCTACATATATAAAAGCCCAGTGACTAAAGGGTAGAACTACCAGAAGACCAGTCGACCAGTTGCTATGACATGCACTCACCACCAGGGGGCAGATGCTCAACGCAGGAGCTGCCCCCTGGTGGTCAGTGCACTCCCACAGTGGGAGCATGGCTGGGCTGACCAGGATGAGCAGCCCTCCCACAGCAGGCCCATCACTGCAGGCCACGCCCCCACCAGTGCACGAATCCATATACCAGGTCTCTAGTTTATAATAACCAAAAACTAAACCCAACTTAAATATCTATCAAAAGTTGAATGGCCTATCCATAAAGTGTATTTGTATGTGTTATACAGTAATGAGGAAAAACAGCTCTTGCTTTACACATCATAGATGGATTTCACTAGCATACATTTTTTAAAAAATTGGTTTTAGAGAGAGAGGAAGGGAGATAGAGAGAGAGAGACATAGAAAGAGAGACAGAGACATTGATGTGAAAGGGAAACATCAACCAGTTGCCTCCCATATGTGCTCTGACTAGGGATCGAACCGATAACCTAGGTATGAACACTGACCTGGAACTGAATCCCCAACCTTTTGGTGTACAGGATGACATTCCAGTCAACTCAGCCACTCAGCCAGTGCTCACTAGCATACTTTTGAGCCAAAGTAGCCAAACACAAAAATTAAGGAAAATCAAGATAGTGCTATACAGTGGGGCCTTGACTTACAAGTGTCCCGACTAATGAGTTTTTTGAGATACCGGCTGACTCTCCGCCGATCTATTTTTTTATCTAGTTGGAAGTAACTGAGGTGTGTTCACTTTGTAAAAATTTATGAAGCTGTAACTTTCTATAAG
>NW_005871112.1:4056644-4130571 GCF_000147115.1 Myotis lucifugus | reverse complement strand
CCTGGGATCAGCAGAGCCATGAGACCTCCTGGCCCCGGGATCAGCGGAGCAGCGAAGCCTGACGGCTGGCGGGGGGCTCTGGCCGGAGCCCAGCCAGAGCGAAGGCCTGGGTCCCGGGTGCCAGAGGAAAACTGGTGCCAGCAGCCAAGGGAAGGGAAGGCCTATTGCAGGAATCTCTTTCTGCAATAGGCCTCTAATCAACAATAAGAGAGAATCATTGATTGGCTGCCTCCTGCACACCCCCCACTGGGGATCGAGTCTGCAACCTGGGCATGTGCCCTGACAGGGAATCGAAAGATGATATGATATCCTGGTTCATAGGTCGATGCTCACCCACTGAACCATACCATCCTAGCCAAATCAGTAAAAATTTTACATCAATTACAAAGTAAGTGTAGGAAAAGAATCAGAAAATGATAACTTTTGGAAACTATTCAGAATGTAATTAATATGAGCAAATTAAGTTGAGAATTAAGTTTAGATGAGCATGGATGGACCTAGAGATTATTATGCTGAGGGAAATAAGCCAGTCAGAGGAAGACAAATACTATATTATCTCACTTATATGGGAATCTAGTGAACAAAATAAACTGGTGAACAAAATAGAACCAGAGGCATGGGTACATGGAACAAAATGACTGACAGAGATCATAGGGGAGAGGTGTGGGGAGGAATGGATAAAAGAAAGTGAAGGGATTAGTCAAAGAATATATATGCATAGTCCATGGAAACAGACAACAGTGTGGTGATTTCTAGAGGGAGGGTCGGGTGGGAGCTGGGTAGAGGTGGGCAAAGGGGGGTGATGGGGGACATGTGTAATAGTGTCAACAATAAAAATAAAGTATAAAAATAGTTATTAAATTTCATAATTAAAAGATCATTGGTGACTTCATAAGAGTATTTTCTATGAAATAATGGGGGTTGAAATCATATTACAATGTTCTGAAAAATGGATGGGTGAGATGGCAGTATTAGGAAATGCCTTCTTCTTTTTGAAACTTTAACATCTTTTTGCAAGGCTTAAAGAATTGTGTTGGAGAGACACCATAGTTTTCCAAGTACCTTTTAACATTTATTTTTCAATTACAGCTTACACTCAATATTATTTTCTTTTAATTTCAGGTGTACAGCATAGTGATTAGACAATCAGATACTTTACAGAGTGTTCTCCTCAATATTTCCAGTACCCGCCTGGCACCATGCACAGTGATTACAATATTATTGACTGTATTCCCTGTGCTGTACTTTACGTACATGTGACTATTTTGTAATGACCAATTTGTACTTCTTAATCCCTTGACTTTTTCACCCAGCTTCCCAATCCCCCTTTGCTCTGTCAACCATCAGACTGTCCTCTGTATCTCTGAGTCTGTTCCCTATTTGTTTGTCGTTGTTTATTTTGTTCTTTAGATTCCACACATAAGTGAAATCATGATATATGTAGTATTTCTCTGACTGACTTATTTCATGTAGCATAATTATATTGCTCCCTTCTTCAGCCAACCTTTTATTTAAATCATGAGAGAAATAGGAAACTTTTCCTGACTTATAGACAATCACAACAAATGAATGATTGTATTTCTATCTTGTGTAGGATGTGTGAGCCCTGGACTAGATTGGCCTGTAAAATGCAGAATGGTATTATACATTTTGGCATTCATCTAATAGACTTAATTGCTAAAAGTTTTGAGGAAGATTTTTATATAGTCTCAGTATCAGTTTAATGTATCTATTCACACTCATAACTTCAAACATACATTTGCACATTTCCATTATGACTCAGCCATGGGAAACAAAATGTGCTCTCCGTAGCTGTAGCTACAGCAGATGTTTAATAGACATTCCCCATTGTGAAAAATAAAGTGGACTTGTGCCTCACAATGGGAGCTGTCTATTAACCATTGGCTGTAGCTACTAATGTCAGGTTTAGCAAAGACTCCACTGACAATAAAAATCATGATACAGTGTAGAGATCATATCATGGTGGCCTTTGGGAAAATTCAGCCTGCTGATGTGTTTACTTTGCCACATTCCTTAGTTATCGTTTATGGTTTTTAAATGCCAGAAGGCAGTGCCTGTGCTCGCTAGTCTATCACAATTCCTGGTGCTTTATTATTCCTGCCTTCTAGGCTGGAAGTATAGAATAGTTATCTAAAAGTGTGGGCTCAGGGGCCGGCCCACCTGGGTTGAAATCCCAGTTCCATCACTTTCTACATGACCTTAGGTAGTATTTCTGTACCTCTGGTTTCACATTTTCAAAATGGGAATGGTATAATTTTGTGGCTATTAGGTAAATGTATGAAATCCAAAATTATGGAGCTGGGTAGTGCTTAGAACTGGAGTTGTGTGAAGATATGGGAACCCTAGTTCATTGCTGCTGGGATCGTAGAACTAGTCATATATGTGTACAGTGGGGCCTTGACTTATGAGTGTCCCGACTAATGAGTTTTTTGAGATACCAGCTGTCTCTCCGCCGATTATTTGCATTGAGTTGACAGAGTAATTTGAGTTAACGAGATCCTTAACGAGCTCCTTAACAAGCTCAGTCTCGGAACGAATTAAACTCGTAAGTCAAGGCCCCACTGTATATGCTTTGATCTCAGTTTTCTGCTTCTGTTTTTGTGTGTGTGTGTCCCAAGGAAATTTCCACAGAGGTACAACAGGGAACATGTAGTAGGACATTTATTGGAACATTTGGAACACAAGGAACAAATGAAGCAAAAATTAGAACATTTGTTTTGGGTGGCAGAAATAGGAGGCAAATTGGATATTTATAGCTGGGGGAGTGGATAGGGAAAATGTAGCAGGCACTCATCATGGAGCACTTTGCACCAGTTAAAAACAATAAATTAAATGCACACATATCAACATGGGTGGAATTTAAAGGCCTAACATTGACTGAAAAGCTAGAAACAGAATGAATTCTAGAGGGTAACGCTGTTTACATGAAAGAAAAATTCATGTAGAAAAATACACATTTTACCAATCCCCGAACAAAAATGTATAGAGTAAACATATTAGAATCTTACCTCAAGTTTGGGAGGCAGAGAGGAATGGCAATGAGGTTATAAGGATAAATAGGAATAAATAAAACACAGAATTAGCATATTGCTATGCCATGATCTGATAGGGGATATTCTGAGCGCCTTCTCTTGTATTTGACCTCCAACAATGAAAGTTAAGTGAAATTCAATAGAATATGAAGAATAGAGTACTTTCCTTATAAAAGATATGGTGAGGATTAAATTAGTTACTACTTTAAAAAGTACTTCCAATTTTGTCTGGCACATAAGTACTTAATAATGTTCACTATTAACTCCTGTACATAACCTACTTAGTTAGCTCCAGGAGGCATTTTAGTTATGAAGCCAGGTATAAAAGAGTGCTCATTTGGAAAAATATTTTAAAATTGCTATCTTATACATTTTACCATGATGTCAATAGAGTTAATGATTAGATACTTCTAACATTCCTATTTTTTGTGCATCTTCACTTAACCAGTTTTTCTCTCCTTAGAGCTGTGAGAATTTCAGATACATGTGCTCCTATATATTCAAATGCATTGCAGGAAGAAACAGACACATTTGCTTAGCACATAAGGGAGTTTAGCCAACGTAAATGAATCAGAGGGCTTCAATTCACCGGAGTTCAAATTCATTTAGGCCTGTCATATCCTACAAAGGAACATCATCAACCGGAAAGGGGCAGCCAAGCATGATATTAAACAGCTGAACGTGTCAAAGTAATCACTCTCGCTATGGACCCCACTCAGGACCTCCGTGCTTCAGCGGCGGTCCCTGTGTAGGGTTTTCACCTTACTTGATAAATTGGCCTGTTTTTTCAAATGTAACTATCATAAAGCTGTCTCTGAAGTGAAAATTTAATCTGAATAGGTCCACAGAATTATAATTCTTGAAATATTTAAATATAAGTGCATTTAATTTATAAAGTCTGTTTCTGTGTGTGTGGGGGGGTGCTGTTTTACTGTTTATTGTTGCAAGGTGGAATTGTATGTACTTACTAAGGAATAAGAGTTTTCTTTCTAATTGCCTGATGTTTAAATAAAAATAATTAGATAACTTTCAGGTACATTTCTCACAGACAAATGCGAGAGCCAGTGGTTTTCTAAGCTCAGCAGTATGTTTCAAGAAAGGTTCATTTGCAGGTCATTCAGCAGTCTGACATCAGAGAACTGAAAAATTCACTGAATTATTAATAAAGAACAGCTTGCTTTAATGTTTCCCTTTAGAATTAGTGAGGAAAAGCAAAGGGAAAAGTTATAAACTTATATTAGCAATCAAAACATATATTTGAAGTAGTATATGATCAGAAAAGAAATTCATTTTCAGTTTCACAGGGCATGGTTTTATCAAGAGACTTGGAAATATTTTGTTTCATTTTATAAATTAAGAGGGAAAAGACTATATGACAAATGGCTTCTTAGTGAAGTCTTTTAGTCTGAATACTAAACATATGATTTGCAGACAGTCATTGAGACAGGTGTATACACTTTTGAATCATATTTACTTGAAGGATATATTTGATCCAGAATATTTCCTTGCAACTTGGGTATGATCATCCTTTACTGTTTATTACTTCATGAGTCAAAAAGTCATCAACAATATAATATCTCTCTAACTCTGACAGCAAACTTTTACTTGACACTGTATATTCACACATTAGTCATTATCCAAAATATTAGGTAAGTAATAAAATATTTGATGCATTTAAAAACTGATATAAGTACTTTAAAAATGAAACAATGACACAATGGTTACTGGTGAGAGTTTAGATGATAAAATATTGCAATATGATTATACACAAAATGAGTGAGGAAAGGGAAAGGGGTAATTGCATGAACAGAAGAAGAAACGAATTTCTGTTGGTGCTAACAAGCTGAGTTACACTTTAGTTATACATGACTGGTTACTGGTTCTGAAAAATGTTCATAATTTTCAGTCCTTGTGGTCAGGATGTCTGCCTTTCTGATGGCTTTACAAATAATTGCTTACAAGATAATGTTGGTTTGGATCAGTCCAAAGGTGATGCTGCTCAGTCTAAACATTTCAAAGATTTAAGGAGCAAGATGTTCAAAGCTATACCTCTAGAAAGGATACTTTATTTTGAAATAGCAACATATAATTTTCACACCCTTTTTCTTCTATATTTTAAAAAATTAAGTTAGAATTATATTCCATTACCTCATTTTCTATTTCCAATTATATATATCATGCACATATTTGAAAGTATAGATGTTTTAAGTACATCATTCCTATGACTGCATAATAATCTAATGTGTGAGTATTCCATAATTTAATAATTAACAATAAATATTTATATTTTAAATTTTGTAACTATTTTTATGTAGAAAATTTCAGAATGGAAATTTCTAGAATAAAGATACATTTTTAAGTTTCTTAATACTACTAGCCCATTGTTTCACCTAAAGTTTATAAATTTGTAAATCCACCAGCCATATTGAATACCTCCTTCATCACATGCTTGCCAAATTATTTTGTGTATTGTATTCACTTACATTTATTTAACTCCTATAAAAATTTGATATTTTTGTCAAATATTCATTAGCTATCATTGTTAGGTACTTCCTATGTACCTAAAATAAAGGCCCTACTTTCTTTTTTTTTAATTTAAATTCTTTAGTGTTTAAAGTCTTACATAAGTCTTCTTTTTTTCCCCTTACCTCTCCCCTCCCGCCCCCGCCCCCCAGCACATGCCCTCTTTCACTGGATGGTATTCGAGTAGGGGTGGGATGGGATGGGGATAGAGTAACCACAGATAACTGAGGCATGAATACGACCAATAACAGTTGCAGTGAGCATCTTGATAGAAACAACAAAGGCAAATATGTGAGAGAGAAAGTCATGGGGGTGAGTCTACTTTAGGTCAGGTAGTGAGGGAACGCCATGCCAGCTGACACTTGATTTTGAGAACGTGAGCCATAGGAAGCCATCAGATTTCCTTCCCTAAAATAGAAATGGGGGTTAGGGAGCTGGAGACTGTTCAACCAAGTCTTGTGGGCCATAGGCCATGGGAGGGAGATTGGTTTTATTCTGCATGTTTTAAGAAGTCATTGCAGGATGTGAAGAACAGGGAAGACATTATTTAAGTTTGAAAACATTCATCTGGTGGCTTTGTGAAGAATGGATAACACGGGGAGCAGGATGATTGATTCAGTGATACAGTAGTCCAGGTGAGATATGGTGGTGGCTTGGAATAAAATCATGTCAGTGGAAATGAAGAGGACTTTGAAAATTTATGTTCTGTCTTGAAGAAAGTATTGACAGAACAAGTTGATAAAATGAGTGCAGGGGATGAAATAAATAGGCCAGTTGGATCTTAAGTATTTAGCTTGAGCTGTTGTGTGGATGGTTGCCATTTACTGAGAAGAGGTAGACTGAGAGAGAAATACATTTGGATCAGGGTGGAGATTAATTGTACTGTTTTAGTTATGAAATACCTAAATAGCCAGGCAAGCAGAGGTGTTAATCAGGTAGCAGAAATTCATCTTAACTCAGAGGGGAGCTAGAGCCAGAGGTTTAAAATAAACACATAAACAACAATGATTTTTTAAAATCCTCTACTATCATCATCAGAAAGGTTTTCAAAGCCATTAGTCCAGATAGGTCCTCTAATGGGAGCATATAGAGAGATGGCAAGGACTAGAATGAAACTTCAGTACCTTAATTACATTACCATATTTTATTTTCCTTTTTTCAACTAATATAAAATATTTTCACGCTTTACTGAGATATAATTGATATATACTTGTTTAAGTGTAAGGTGTATAATGTAATGTTTGATATATGTATGTATATATTGCAAACCGATTACTACAATGTCAGTTTAGCACCTCCATCAACTTTTGTGGTGAGAACTTTTAAAATCTACTCTCTTTGCAATTTTCAAATATACAATATGGCATTGATAAGTACAGTCACCATGCTGCACATTGTATCCCCAGTGCTAATTTATCTGATGGAAGTTTATGCCCTTTGACCTTCACCTATTTCCTCTACCCACTCCCTTTTCCTGGTAACCACCAATCTGTTCTCTGTTTTCATGCATTTAGTTTTTTTATATTCAACACTTAACTTATTTTGAGGTTTATTTTTATTTTTTAATTTCTTTATTGATTAAGTTATTACATATGTGTCCTTATCCCCACATTACCTCCAACCTCCCCGCCCCTCTCATGCCCTCACCCCCCTGTTGTCTGTGTCCATTGGTTAGGCTTATATGCTTGCATATAAATCCTTTGGTTGATCTCTTCGCCTTACCCCCACCCTCCCCCCTACCTTCCCTCTGAGGTTTGACAGTCTGATCGATGCTTCTCTGTCTCTGGATCTGTTTTTCTTCATCAGTTTATGTTGTTCATTATATTCTATAAATGAGTGAGATCATGTAATATTTATCTTTCTCTGACTAGCTTATTTCACTTAGCATAATGCTCTCCAGGTCCATCCATGCTGTTGCAAATGGTAAGAACTCCTTCTTTTTTACCGCAGTGTAGTATTCCATTGCATAGATGTACCACAGTTTTTTAATCCACTCATCTACTGATGGGCACTTAGGCTGTTTCCAAATCTTAGCTATGGTGAATTGTGCTTCTATGAACCTAGGGGTACATATATCCTTTCTGATTGGTGTTTCTAGTTTCTTGGGATATATTCCTAGAAGTGGGATCACTGGGTCAAATGGGAGTTCCATTTTATTTTAAAGCATGTTTTTAAACATGCCTAGTAATCAGTCTTCACATGTATTAACTGTCTTGCAATTATGTTGTCCCTGTTCTTTGCATATAGCTTATTCCTAGACACTGTGCTACATCAACCTCTAATTCAATTCAACAATTTTTGATGACTCATTTCCGCAAGTACTATGGGTATAATTTTTACGGTACTGGTTAATGTGGGATAAGCCTCCCAAACTCTATAATGAGCTCATGTGTCTTATCCATTGAGAAATTTAGACATGATTATAATTCTGTATAGCTCTTGAATGGGAAGTTGATTATAATATGTATCAACCCAAAGACCCTGCATTTAGTTTTCTGTTTCTTTGTCACAGGTTATTTGTGTTTATAGAAAGTCCTGTAGGCACACATGTAATATGATTGCAGTAGCAGTGTTTATTATCTCTTGAGTCAATAGAGCCAGCATGCTTGCTTTATGTGATTAGAATACATTTTGCATAAAGGAATTAGTAAATATGATTATGTTAAGCAATAATAATCACAAATCACCTAGTGCTTTCTACTTTCAGGACATACCCCTACAGTTCCTTACCTTTACACTATAGTAGTCAGTAGGTGAAACAGAGAGATTATAGATGAGGAAATTGAAGCTAAACAAAAATAGTCAGGTACTGGGTCCCATATTTATTAAAGAGCAGAGCTATGATTGAGGGGAAAGAAAAGCTTCCAAAGTTTAGTCTGAATTCTACGCAGAAACATAACACTGTAAAAGAGGAAGCAAAATCCACCTATTTAAAGGTGTAGCATGTTTACTGTAAAGAATTCCGAAAGAAAAATTCGTACATATGGTATCTAGGCCTGGTTATGCTATTTCGATTAGCTATGTGTCACTGGAAAAGACACATTACATTTATAGACCTCAGAATGTTTTATCTAAAAATTAAGAAGAAATGACTTCATTCAATTGTTTATTTATTCAATAGACACTTGATTTTGTGCTAAGTAGAGTCCTCATCATCATAAAACTAGTACAGAAGACAGACTGATTAAAATGAAATGTTACCAGTGCATCGAAAGAGTTTGCATTAACATGCTGTAATAATTTGTGGTTGGGACACTTAATCTTGACTCATTCATCCATTCATAAATGTTATGGATTCTTTTTATGTTCCAGGAATTATTCCATGTGCTGAAAATGAAAATGCAGGCTCGATCCCCAGTAGGGGGCATGCAGGAGGCAGCCTATCAATGATTCTCTCTCATCATTGATGTTTCTCTCTCTCTCTCTCTCTCTCTCTCTCTCTCTCTCTCCTCCCTCCCTCCTGTCCACTGTCTCTAAAAATATATATATTTAAAAAATTGATAAGTAACTGGAGAAGTAAATAGGAAAATGGAATGGTCAGATCTGCATGTTAAAACAATCATGTAGTCCCTTGTTGCTCAGTAGTTAGAGCATCACTGGTGCACCAAAAGGTCAAGGGTTCAATTCCCAGTCAAGGGCAAATGCCTGGGTTGCAGGTTTCATCCCTTCCCTGGTCAGAGCATGTGCCAGAGACAACTAATTGATGTGTCTCTCTCGCATTGATATTTCTCTCTTTCTCTTTCTCTCTCTCTTTCTTTCTGTCTCTTTCTCTCTCTCTCCTCCCTCCCTCCTGTCCACTGTCTCTAAAAATCAATGGAAAAAATTATCTTCAGGTGAGGATTAAAAATAATAAAATAACTAAATAATAAATAAGTAAAATAAAACAATCATGCTGGCAGTATTGTGAATACTGGACAATAGGACCCAGGATGGAAGCAGAGAGCTTATTTAGGAGACTGCTGTTGTAAGACACCTTTCACTTCATTTCTTTGGAGGACAATGCGGCAATATCTATAAAGATTGAAAATATTTGTTCACTTAAACCAGTTAATTCCATCTTCAGAGAATGATCCCACAAATATGTTCCAGTGTGCCAGGGAGCTTCGGTACTATTTGAAGTAGCAAAAGATTATTAAAACAAACTGCTTTTCAGTGCTACACTAATGGTTATTTAGATAATGAAACACTCATACTATATAAGGATACAAATAATATTGCATATATATCTAAATGAAACATAATAATAAAAACGCTGTGTTGTTGAGTGAAAAAAAGCAAGGAGGGTCAGGGAGGGTATTTATAATGAACTGATGCACAGTGAGCTGAATACCAGTAGCACACAAATAATGATTAGTACAAGTAAATGCAGGCAATGGGACAAAATAAGTCCTAGTAAATAGGAAAATGCAAAACTGTTGAAGAGAATTTGAAACAAACATAAAAGTGAGTTTTATGTCAGGGGAAGTGATAAATGATGTCAGATTCCACTGAGGCACCCATCAAGGTAGGGCTGGAAAGTGTCCATGAGATTTAGTAACAAGGAAGTTATAGATAGCTTTGAAAATTGAGGTCAGGGGTCATTTTGATAATTGTTCAAATAAATTAGGCTCATAGTTTCTGACTTTTCATCTTTCAACGACTTAAAGAAGAGCTGAGCTTCTGCTCAAGATTTCCTTTAATTACAAACATATCCTCCACTACCACCATATGGTATAAATATAAAATAAGATTTATTGAGGAAAATGTTCAAACATACAACCCATGATTCCCTGGGCTCTCATCCCACAGCAAGTTATGCTTAGGTTGGTAGAGCTAAGAGCGCCACAGAAAGAATCCAAAAGCAGTGTAATGTGGCAGGCAACGTCCAGTAACTGTGCAACAAAAGGGTTTCCTGGTCAATGAAACATTTTAGAAAGTAGAGGCCGAAACCTCTTGGGCTGGTATCAGCCTGTTTTTCCATTGAGCTAACTCAGACCTGCTGAGTAGGCTCTTTGCCTTCCCAAAATAGGAAAGAACTAAAACTCTGGAATATCCAGAATTGCTCCACCCCTTAACGTTGGAGGCTCATTAAATATTATTCTCTCAAAAGGTTCAATTTAATATCAGATTGCAGCATTTTCTAAGTTGGAGTCTGGGAGTGGAACATTGATAAGACCATCTGTAGCTCAAACAGGGAGTGGCATATCCAACCTTGGGGTGAGGTCATGTTACTTCCTTCTGTATGAAGGCATATGGATGCTCCATGGGACTATAATAAGAAAAGAGAAAATTTTGCCGTAATTCTCTGCCCACATCCTGGAGTTGAATATAGTCATACCCAACCAATGTTTATCATATCTTTTTGGGTATGAAAATATTAGGCAACAAAGGCATTTGGTTGAAAATGCTGCAGCAAGCCCATTGTTTTTACTAATGTATATTATGCAGACAATGACAATGTTACAATTGATTGTCTTTACTGTGTTCTCACTCTGTGTAAGGCATTGTGATAGATGATATTGAGAACATACAAAGAACCCATATTTGGGATCTCACCTCAAGGAACGAATGTACAGTAAGGAAGATTACACACATGCACAAATAGACAAGAGGAAGACACCATGGGGAGGAGGTGCACAAGGCGGAGCTTACTGAAGGGAGTAATTAGCCAGACAAAATAGATTTCAAAGTGGAGGACATAACAAGATGAATAGCCAGACACTCCACTCTTCATCGGAATTGTGATTTCCAATTAGGCTTTAGCAGATCATTACTTTGCAGTCTCTGTGGGTGGGAGAGGGTGGACAAAGAAGCACGTACATGAAAGTATGTATCCAAGTTCATGTTTATAGAGTTGCCCTTCATCTCAGCAAGATGTTAGTCAAAATAATTTCTCTTGGATTGATTCTAAGTCCTTTTTTGGTGGTAATACAATGGTGAAGTTGAACATTGTTCAAGAAGCTACAGTAGAGAGATGATGGTTGCACTTACTTGCTCAGTGGTTAGAGCATCACTGGTGCACCAAAAGGTCAAGGGTTCAATTCCCAGTCAAGGGCACATGCCTGGGTTGCAGGTTCCATCTCTTCTCTGGTCAGAGCACGTGCTAGAGACAACTAATTGATGTGTCTCTCTCACATTGATATTTCTCTCTTTCTCTCTCTCTCTCTCTTTCTTTCTGTCTCTTTCTCTCTCTCTCCTCCCTCCCTCCTGTCCACTATCTCTAAAAATCAATGGAAAAAAATATCTTCAGGTGAGGATTAAAAATAATAAAGTAACTAACTAAATAATAAATAGGTAAAATAAAACAATTGTGAATACTGGACAATAGGACCCAGGATGGAAGCGGGTCCAATTGCTTTATGTGATTAGAACACATTTTGCATAAAGGAATTAGTAAATATGATTATGTTAAGCAATAATAATCACAAATCACCTAGTGCTTTCTACTTTCAGGACATACCCCTACAGTTCCTTACCTTTACAATAAAGTAGTCAGTAGGTGAAACAGAGTGATTATAGATGAGGAAATTGAAGCTAAACAATGGGCTTGCTGTAGCATTTTTCAACCAAAGCTAATTTTCAAGACTTCTTTGGCAATGGATTCTCATGTAGACAGTTACAAGGTGACTATCTAAATGTTTCCATAAACAATGGGTTGTGTGCTAGGGCAATATATCAGGGATCAATTATCAGTTGGTAAATAATAGATAATTCATCTCTTCAGTTGAATAGTTTTTCACTCCAGATATATAGTTAGATTTTGTTCATCTACTTGTATATGGATAATTTTAAAATTGAGTTTGTTACTCAACTGTTGCATATGATTCTGTAATCATGGTTCACTAATAAAATAACATCCTCTGGACATGAGCAAATCTGATACAATCCTACAGCCGTCCACTATGATGATGTCAACTTACTGACAGCCAATGGCACTCGGTTAAAGTTCAGGTGACACTCTTGACCTTAGAGCTCACAATCCTAAGAACCAATCAAGGCTGCACTAAGGGCACACCCATGTGGTCAACCCCCATGAGTACTATAAAGATGAGATAGTGATTATGTCATTGCATTTGTTTTCATGTCATAGTTTTAGCTCTTCTTGTAGCATATTGTCATGCCTATTGTGGTTTGAACTGCATTTTCCTGCTCACTAATATGCACATTAGTCATTTAGATATGATCTTTTATAAAGTTCTGGTTTAATATTTTTCCATTAAAAAGTTCATAAATGTTTTAAAAATAGCCATTTTCTATTTATCTTTGCATTATTGATTTCAAGTGTAATTACTTTGTGGTCAGACACCATATTTTCTATGATTTTAATAATTTGAATGTTTTTGAGACTTGCTGTATAGTCCAGGGTATGGTGTACTTTAGTAAATGTTCAAATGTGCACTTAAAGGATGTGTATTATGCATTGTTTTGCACAGTTATAATGTGAGAATTAAGCCAAGTTGGCACATTGTATGTCTTCTAATTTGTCTCCATCATTACTGATACTTTTGTCTGCTTTTCTTAGTTAAGAATGTATTTACAATCTGCAGCTATAACTATGCATTAGCCTATCTTTCCATTTACTTTTGTTTACTTTGCTTTCTATATTTTGAAGTTTTGTTATTTATTATATATACATTTAGAATTTCTTCCTTTACATTTAATTGTCCCTTTTATCATCAAAAACTAGGGTCCCAGTGCATGAATTTGTAAACCTTGAAAGGAACTGTGGGCCATGAGGCTGTGGTGGGCACAGCAGCGGGTCTTGGCCCATCCTCCGTGCCTCTGCCCAGCCCCTCCCACCTCAGCCCCTGGTCCCCTGTCTGCCGGCAGCCCACTCCCGCTGCTGCCACTCCCATGAACTGAGGGCACTTGGCCTCACTGCTGGTGCTGGCCCCAATCACTCCACACCATCAGCAGGGGGAGGTGGAGGAGCCCTCAGGGGCGATCGGGATGGCAGCCACCGCTCACACCCGCTGAAGGCGCCAAGCGATCGGGACTGGCACCAGGCTCTGGCAGTGGGTGTGAGTGAGGCCATTGCTGGCAACGGGTGCGAGCTGCGGCTGCTGGCCCTGATCGCCCCTCAGAAGCAGGGGGAAGTGGAGAATCTTGCCATTTGTTTGCTATTAGTTCCATCTCTCTTTCATTCTTTATTCATCATTTCTTGACTTTTATTGAATTGAGTCATTTTAGAATTAATTTTGTTCTCAGTTGGCTTTATTTACTCATTTTTATTACTTCCATAGTTATACTTGATATCAATGTGCATTCTTGATTTTTATAGTTCATTTTAAATTAGTTACAGTTTCCCAAACAATTCAAGAAACCTTCTACTATTTAACTTTATTTCACTGTCCCTCTAGTCTATTGTGTCTTTTTATCATCTATTTTATTTCTCCATGTATTTAAACCCTACAGGGAAAGCACAGCTTGCAACATCTTTAAAAAAGCACATCATATTCCTCCTTAAAGATAATTTAGTAAAGTTGCATTCTGAGAATTCTTAGGAGACACAGCCAAAAAGATGAAAATAAACAAACACACACACACTCAAAAAAACCCCCACATAATGTCACTTTTCATTGTAGTCATAGACATACAGCACTCTGGTTCTGACACTCCACACAACTGTAAAGCTGAAATTTATTGTTCTGCATAGTCAAGACCTTTATAAATGTATTCTAATTTATTCTTAGCCTAAAGATTCCATTTATTTCCTACTTTACCTTTAAACATTTCAGGGAAGTGCAACTAGAATTATTCCTTTAGATGCATTGCACTTGTCTGCTTTTGTTTTTGCTATTTCCTCTTCCCAGCCTTTATCTTCATATATTTGAACCATGTTTTTAAATACTTCAAGCCCCAAATCTTGCCTTACTCCCTTCAGTAAGCCCCGCCTTGTGCACCTCCTCCCCGTGGTGTCTTCCTCTTGTCTATTTGTGCATGTGTGTAATCTTCCTTACTGTACATTCGTTCCTTGAGGTGAGATCCCAAGTATGGGTTCTTTGTATGTTCTCAATATCATCTATCACAATGCCTTACACAGAGTGAGAACACAGTAAAGACAATCAATTGTAACATTGTCATTGTCTGCATAATATACATTAGTAAAAACAATGGGCTTGCTGCAGCATTTTTCAACTGAAGCTAATTTTCAAGACTTCTTTGGCAATGGATTCTCATGTTGACAGTTTCAAGGTGACTGTCTAAATGTTTCCATAAACAATGGGTTGTGTGCTAGGGCAACATATCAGGGATCAATTATCATTTGGTAAATAAATTAGATAACAATCAAGGTTACACAAATTACACCGTCTTAAGAATATAAGTTAGCTGGGAAGGCATAAATGAACTGATACCAGATGGGGGAAAATTATGTCAAAGGAATGCGTTTCCTTAAACAACTCTTATGACTAACAGAATTTTAATAAGATATTACCCCTAGTCAATAGGAATCTACTGAAAAAATAAAATAAAACCTGCTAGGGTGATTTTTTTCATTGTTTTATATTGTAGTTGATTTCTAATTTTATGCCATTGTGATCTGAGAAGATGCTTGATACAATTTCTATCTTCTTGAATTTGAAGAGACTTTGTCTGTGTCCCTATGTGGTCTACCTTTGAAAATGCCCCAAGTGCACTGGAGAAGAATGTATATTCTGTAGGTTTGGGGTGAAATGTTCTGAAGATGTAAAGTAATTCCATCTGATCTAGTGAGTCATTTAGAATTGTTGTTTCTTTGCTGATTTTTGTTGTTGTTGTTGTTGTTTAGAGGATGTATCCAGTGGTGTCAAAGGGATATTAAAGTCCCCTACAATAATCATGTTGCTGTTGATCTCTCCCTTGATATCTTCCAGAAGTTTTTTTATGTATTTGGGTGCTCCTGTATTGGATGCATATATGTTTACCAGAGTTATATCCTCTTGTTGAATTGCTCCTTTAGTATTATGAAGTCGCCCTCCTTATCTCTTGTTATGTCCTTCACTTTGAAATCTATTTTGTCAGATATAAGTATTGCTACCCCAGCTTTTTTTTTTTACTTCCATTTGCCTGAAAAAATTTTTTTTCATCTCTTCACTATCAGTCTGTGATAAACAAAAACAAAAACAAAAAACAAGCATTTGGAAGCTAAATAGCATGCTATTAAACAATGACTGGGTTACCAAAGAGATCAAGGAAGAAATAAAAAGGATCCTGAAAACAAATAACAATGAAAACACAACAATCCAAAATCTATGGGACACAGTGAAAGCAGTCCTGAGAGGTAAGTTCATAGCTCTACTGGCCTACTTCAAAAAAAAAAAAAAAAAAAACCAAACCAAGAAAAATGGTAATAAATTATCTAATCCCACAACTTAAAAAATGAGAAAGAGAGCAATAATAAAAGTGCAGAGTGAGCATAGGAAAGGACATAATAAAGCTCAGAGGGGTAATAAACAAAATAGAGACCAAAAAAGAAAAGAAAAAAACACTACAAAAGATCAATAAAACCAAGAGCTGATTCATTGAAAGGATAAACAAGATTGCTGAACCTCTAGCCAGGCTCACCAAGAAACAAAGAGAAGTGAAGTAACAACCGACCCCACAGACATTCAAAGGATTGTAAAAAAAAAATATGGTACTACAAACAACTCTACTCCAACAAACTGGACAACTTAGACAAAATGGACATATTCCTAGAAAAAATTTAAGCTTCCAAAACTCAATCATGAAGAATCAAAAAACCTGAAGTAGCCAATAACTACCTATGAAATAGAAGCAATAATCAAAAAACTTCCAGCAAAAAAAGCCCTGGTCTGGACAGCTTGAAAGGGGAGTTTTACCAAACATTCAAAGAAGAACTAAAACCATTCCTCCTCAGACTATTCCAAAAAATGTAAGAGGAAGGCATACTTCTAAGCTCTTTCTATGAAGCCAGCATTACCCTAATCCCAAAACCAGATAAAGACACTACAAAGAAAGAGAATTACAGGCCAATATCCCTGATGAACATAGATGCTAATATCCTCAACAAAATTCTAGCAAATTGGGTCCAGCATTACATTAGAAAGATCATACACTATGACCAAGTGGGACTTATTCTGGGGATGCAATGCTGGTACAATATCTGCAGATCAATAAACATTATATACCGCATAGACAACTTGAGAGACAAAAATCATATAACCATATCAATTAATGCAGAAAAAGCATTTAACAAAATCCAACACGCTTTCTTGATAAAAACTCTCAGCAAAGTGGGAATAGAGGGATATATCTCAACATAATAAAAGCCTTATATGACAAGCCTACAGCCAACATCATACTCAATGGGCAAAAATTAAAACCATTTCCCCTAAGAACAGGAAGAAGACAGGGATGCCCATTTTCACCACTGCAGTTAGACATAGTACTGGAAATGCTAGCCATAGTGACCAGACAAGGAGAAGAAATAAAAAGCATCCAAATTGGAAAAGAAGAAGTAAAACTGTCATTATTTAAAGATGGCATGATACTATACATAGAAAACCCTAAATACTCTATCAAAAAACTACTAGATTTAATAAATGAACTTAGCAATATAGTAAGATACAAAATTAACACCCAGAAATCTCTGGCTTTTTTATATACCAATAATGAACTGAGAGAGAGAGAAACTAAAAAAAAAAATCCCATTTACCATTGCAACAAAAAATTAAGATGCCTAGGAATAAACTTAAGGGCATAAAAGACCTGTACTTGGAAAACTACAGAACGTTGAAAAAAGAGATAGAGGAAGACATAAAAAAATGGAAGAAATACTGTGTTTATGGATTGGTAGAATCAACATCATTAAAATGTCCATACTACCCAAAGCATCTATAGATTCAATGCAATCCCCATTAAAATACCAATGGCATATTTCACAGACTTAGGACAAACTCTCCAAAAAATTAATATGGAATAAAAAGACCCTCAAATAGCTGCAGCAATCCTGAGAAAGAAGAACAAAGTTGGAGGGATCTCAATACCAGATATCAAACTATATTACATAGCCACTTTTCTCAAAACTGCCTGGTACGGGCACAAGAGCAAACATATAGACCAATGGAACAAAACAGAGAACCCAAAATCAACCCAGGCCATTATGCTCAATTAATATTTGAAAAAGGAGGCAAGAGCATACAATGGAGTCAAGACAGTCTCTTCGATAAATGGTGTTGGGAAAATTGGACAGATACATGCAAAAAAACTAAACTAGACCACTAACTTACACCATACACAAAAATAAACTCAAAATGGATAAAGGAAACAGTCTAAGTGCCCATTAGCTGATGAGTGAATTAAAAAAAAATGGTAGATCTACACAATGGAATACTACGCTGCTGTAAAAAAGAAGAAACTCTTACCATTTGCAACAACATGGATGGAACTGGAGAGCATTATGCTAAGTGAAATAAGCCACTCAGAGAAAGATAAATATCACATGATCTCACTCATTTGTGGAATATAATGAACAACATAAACTGGTGACAAAAATAGATCCAGAGACATAGAAGCATTAAAAAGACCATCTAATCTCAGAGGGAAGTTAGAGGGGTATGGAGGAGGATAGGAGATCAACCAAAGGACTTGTATGCATGCATATTAAGGATAACCCAGGGACACAGACAGTAGGGCGATGAGGGCATGTGCTGAGGGCTGGAAAGGCCAAGGAGAGGTCTATGGTTGAAAAAAGAGACTTCTGTAATACTTTAAACAATAAAGAATTAAAAATAAAACTGCTAGGGTGGTTGCTGCAACTCTGCAGACACACATGGAGGCTCAGTGGGCAGCTCACAAAGGCTTCTCACCTGCTCTCCCACTATTTATAAACATAATTACAATGAAAATGAATATGCTGCTTGACTGCTCCTATAACAGGGACTGTGAGAAAATATTGCTTTAATTTGTCAGAGTGACCTTTATGAATTTCACTGTTGCTAGAAAACTCCGGCAGGTTGGACGGCATTCTCATTTCTTCAGGGAAGATTTGAAAGTGTTGTACAGACTTCTTTTCAAATTACTTCTTGAAGAAGTGTTGCCTTTTTTGTTCACATTTAGTTTGCTTTATTTTGTTTAGTTTTTAAGGACAACTGATGATCGATTTACATGTACATGAATGAAGATGA
Source organism: Myotis lucifugus (assembly GCF_000147115.1). Taxonomy (NCBI): domain Eukaryota; kingdom Metazoa; phylum Chordata; class Mammalia; order Chiroptera; family Vespertilionidae; genus Myotis; species Myotis lucifugus. The sequence continues at coordinate 4,111,889 of NW_005871112.1, read as the reverse complement.
ATTAAGGGAGATTGGGTATAATTTCCCAGCAATTGTTGACTGAAATTTGAGAGGTGTCGCTTCATTTATTGCTTAGTCATTTTATTATATGAACAGTAAGAATCACACACACACATTCTAGTTTTTCTTCACCATATTATAAACTAGGTCAAAGAAGCAGTTAGGTAAATATTTCAATCCCATTGTTATGCTAGCATTTGAAAGAAGCGGAAGCTTTCAACCCAAAATCACTTTTTCCTTCAAAAATAAATCTTTCATAGGCACCATGTTTTCTAACTCATGTAATTACGCATTTGGTTTGGAATGTTAGGGATGTCCTTGTGTATGAGAAATGCAGAAAGTCAAGGAGATGGAAAACTCAGAATTCTTGATATTCATCTGTCAACAACCTCTTCTGGGTTGGAAATTTGGCTTTTTCCAAAGATTCCTACATATAGAATAGTGAGCTTCTCAGTCTGAAACCTTTGTTTTGACTCTTTGGAAAGGCTGTCAGACACTTACTTGCAACTTATTGACTACACAAGACTCCACACAGCCTGCTTATTTGATTTCTCAGAAGGTGAGTAGAAGCAGCAGTTTGGAAGAGACTGCTGAGAGAGGCAGGCTTGCTGGTAGCTGACCAACCATCTGATGTCTTGACATCAAGAAAGACAATTCAAAGCTCCTGTATTGCAATCTAGCACAATTCCTGACAGTCACACTTTTTTTTATGGATAAGTCCTTTATTATAAATTGTTACATGAATTATGAAACAAGTGAGAAAACTACAATTTGGATTCTCTTTCTTTAAACTCGTCAGTTATTCTGTGCCATAGAGGGTCCTTTGGGGTTGTCACAATATTCCATTAGCCCTCAGCATTTCTTTCTTCTCTTTAAGATTTTTATGGTATTTTTTGTAATTTATTTTTATAAGTTACTAGTGGCATTTTTTGTAATTTACTTTTATTATGTTTAATGCCTTTTGAAAATTTTTATTGTTGAGAGTATTAGAGATGTCCCCCACTTTATCCCCTTTAACCCCCTCCACGCAGCTCCTGCCCACCCCAGGCCTTTGCTGCACTATTGTATGTGTCCACAGACTATGGATATATTCATATAACTTATTTTTTAAATCTCTTCCCATCCCCACCCTTCCCTCTGAGATCTTTCAGTGTGTTCCATGCTTCCATGTCTCTGTATCTATTTTGCTCCTCAGTTTATTTTGTTCATTAGATTCCACATATAAGTGAGAACATTTGATATTTCTCTTTCTCATAATAATAATAATAATAATAATAATAATAATAATAAAAATAATAATAATATCTTGGTTTCTCCACATTGTCTCAAAAGGTAAGAGATCCTTCTTTTATACAGCTGCATAGTATTCCATGGTGTAAATGCACCACAGCTTTTTTATCCACTCATCTACTGATGGGCACATGGACTATTTCCAGATCTTAACTATTGTAAATCGTGCTGCTATGAACATAGGGGTGCATATATTCTCTGATTGGTAGTTCAGAATTCTTAGGATATATTCCCAGAAGTGAAATCACTGGGTCATCTTTTTACATATTTTTCCTATATTTTATACCAAAGTTTAGAAAACAATCATTATCTAATAGCTACTTTGCGTAGTGCATTGTGCCACGTGCCAGACAGGATGAAAGGGTATGCACAGCTCTCCCCACGCTCACAGAGCTGCCACAGTGAAGCATTTTCTGTGACCCATCAGCACCTCAGATGTTTCCAGGAGGGAAAATGTTTCAACAAAATAAAAAGATAGAAATATAAGTCTAATGCAAGTAAATATAGGATTTAAATTGGAAATTTCCCTCTGACTGAGTTGTTTCACGAATTATTAAGATCTTTCCCAGCTTAGCTTACTTAATAGGTATTGTGTCCAACAGAACTGTAGTGTTCTCTTTCACTATAGCTATGGTCATTAGCAATGGTGGGGAAAAGTTGTTTTATGAATAAAAAATTCCACAAAACCTAAGTTGTATTTAGCATCCATAGCAAAAGCGGTAGAACCAGCCCAGCACATTAGTCAACAACAGTGCAGCGTAATTGGATACACCGGTGATCATCATCAACAATAGCTTCTGCTGGTTGTTTGGTAACACTGTGTTTATAAATCTCACTTACCACCTTCACTGCTCTCCTGGTAATTATATTTTGGAGTTTCCTCATCTCTAAAGTAAAAGAGTTACACAATTTCTACAGTTTGATGATTCCTTTTTTTTCCCTGAAAGATTGCAATTTTCTTGTTGTCAGAGACAAAACATTTTATTCATCTTTGCATGTTTCATAATGCTCAGCAATGATAAATGAATGGCATTTGAAATGTATCTTATTTCCCCTCTTTATGGTAGTTATACTTGATTGCTAGTAATCTTCACGTAGGCTCATTTGAGTAAGTGGGTACTAACTTGGACATTTTCATAAATGTTATTTTTATGCATTCTAAGTGCAAATCCAGAAGTAAAATATAAAGTAGAAATTCTCTCTCTCTCTCTCTCTCTCTCTCTCTCTCTCTCTCTCTCTCTCTCTCCCTCTCCCTCTCCCTCTTGTGAGACTGGTATGTGTTGTTAGTGTGTATGTGTTTATAAATATTGCTTTGATGCCCAGAAGAATTATATTGTGAACATGTTTTATGTAGAAAAATACTAAAAATAATGTAAGGAAATTATTCATGAACTTGATATAATGTTCTTTTTTGGTTAGAATTGTACCATGAACTGTATTTTTTGTCTTCCATGCTATGTGAATGTTAACACAATTTCTCTATATCTTAGATTTGTTGCAAAATCACACTGATATACTATCAACATGGATGTGTGGTTAGGAATTATGTTTTTACCTTCTGATAAAAATTTATATTGAGTTATATTCATATGTGCAGTATTGTGTTCAAAATGCACATGCATATAATTTTATGTTATACACTAGGATACTGTAAGGGCCATATTTATTTTTCTATCAGTTGTCAGTGAAAACCATCACTGCCTTTTTTGTTGTTGTTAATCCTCACCTGAGGATATGGTGTTTCGTTTTGTTTTTTATTGATTTGAGAGAAAAAGAAAGAAGGAGGGAAAAAGAGATGCAGAGAGAGAAACACATCAATATGAAAGAATTTCAACATCGATCGATTGCCTCCCATACATGCCCTGACCAGGGATCAAATCTGAAATCTTTTGGTGTATGGCACAATGCTCCAACTAATTGAGCCATCCAGCCAGGGCAGCCTTCACTGCCTTTTAAAAAGGTTTTAAGTAAAAAAAATTCATAGGGAACAGTATTTACTCTATACCTTGATGCAATAAATTATGGAAAAACTAAAAAAAAGGGGGGGGGAGGTTAAGTTAATTAGGTGGTTATAAAAAAGGTTTAAGAAACTGGACTTTTAAATATTTTAAGATAGCTATTTGTTTTTTAATAAAGTTCAGAGCAATTACTCATATAAACCTCAATAAGCATGTCACTGTTTGTTTGATGTCATTAATTATAATTAAAATTATATTTGTAAAACAGAAGCCTCCTGACAGTAGTTCTAATGAGATGGCACATCCATGCCTTCTAAAGAGGCAGAGCTGTCTCGGCTCGCATGAGTAATGACAACTGAAACTGTTCACAAAGGAACAGAGTGAACTGATATTGATCCAGCTTTAAAGCATCGTCAGGATGTAGCCTTCGCTTCAGAAGTGACTGGAGGGCTGTGGGGATCAGAAGCAAATTCTATTTCTGTGAAAGTTTAAACCATTGGAAATATATTGCTTGAGCCTCTTGCCTTTAATAGTCCTTCCAACTTAGTAAATTTTATAATTTTTCATCAAATGGCTTGTGTTGATTGTTTGCGCTCTGAGACAAGCACATGTTGCCCATGCACTTTTGTTCTTTGCAATTTGAGCAGACTTGCATTTGAATGAACAATTTCTGCCTTCATCCTGCATTCGGAGTTCCCTTTAACTGCTTAGCTCAGCCGCTCCCTGATGCAAATCTTTCTTTTTACTTCAACCCATCTTACCGCCACTCTTCATCTTAAATGTGACACACATTGTGTAAGTCACAGTAATTCAAAACTAAACAAACCATTTGCTGCATAAAATCAAGTCTAAATTATGGCCCTTTTTTGATTTCCTCCCTATTGATTTGACAATGTGATTTTAAAGGGAGCATGTAATAGTCAATTTTCATGTGTTCAAATTACAAAATTGAGAGTAGAATGATACTTTCTTTCAAATGTGTCAAAGTATCAGTACTAGTAGAACCCAAGTTTTCTCACCACTTTAAATATTGTTTTGATAAATACCAGAATTAACTTGTCTGTGTGAGTGCATGAGAGTGTGTGAATGTGTGTCTGTGTGCATGTGCACACTGATACTACTTCGGGATTTATCCCAATATCTACACTGAATATTCCTTTCCTGAAACTGAAATACCCCTTTTTTCATTGGTGAAAGCATGGTTCCTTTCTCATTTAGTTGATTTGTAACTATCTCATATATATAATAGTAAGTCTTCACCTCACTTGAGAATGTCATGTGTAGTTCTGAAACTCAACAATCAAGTCACCTTAGTTCTCAGATATATATCAAGTGATAGTTGATACAGTACAAAGACCAAGAGCAGTCAGGGATGTGCAGAGCAAGTAAGCCAATTTAATAAAAAGGGACAAGGAAATGCAATGACATAAATCCCAGAAGCAATTTTGCAGTCAGTATGGTGTTTACACAGAAACCAGGGAAATGCCTCTAAGCTGAGAATGTTTCACTGAATCTCTGAACAGTATATGTCACTTTAGATCTATTGCCAATATGTTGCCCATGAATTAGCGGTGGGTTAGAGGAAAAAAAGGTACCAGTAAGAAAAGGTCGGTATCTTCTAAATGGAAAGCTAAAGTGAATATGCATTATGCCTATTGAAAACTATCATGAACTAGACCCTGAAAAGGCAAATCTCTATTATAGCATTTCATACATTTATTTCCCCTCCTTACTTCATTTGTTCACAAATGTGTCTGAAATATTACTAGTGTATTATCTAAGCTACACATATATATGTTATTCAGGGCTTCACATGTGCCTGTATTAGGCCCTCACTGATTTGCCTACCTTCATGCAATCTCAAGCCAGTATTTGTTGAATTCCTGTTATGTGCTGAGATAAAACAGAGAAAGAATCATACAGCTTTAATTGAGAATGATCAATTGTTAATGATCCTTAATTGTTAATGATTCTTCCCTTTGAGCACAATCTATCAATCATATGAATTCACCTAATGCTCTGTTGTCAAGCTCATACTGTCTCATCTCCAGCAAGTCCTGCTGTGGAGGACTCTGCCTATCGGATTTCACGGAGCTTCATGGAGACTACCAGAGCGACAGAGTGGTAGTATTTAGTGTACTACCATTCACCAGCTCCATTTTCAATTACATGAAAGTCACCTGTTTAACAATCTGTTCTAGGATTTTATCTGGAATCAAGCTTGATTTCTGTTTCAGCAACTGTCTTTCTTATGTTTTAAAAAATGAGAATACTCTTAGGTCTTCTGGAATTTCTTTCATTCTTCATTAGAACTTCAGATTTATGCATTTATTTGGTTGGTTGGTTGGTTGGTTTTTAGTTAACATTATTTTGGGCCTGGAAAATCATCGTTCTTGAAATGAGTTAGGTAATACTTTGCAATTTCCATATTTATTTTGAATTTCGCTTTTTAAAAATACCATTATCTGGCTATCTTTTGAAGTCTGAAGATGCATATTGTAGGCTGAGTAAAAAGTTGGAAAAGGGGATAAAAGTTAACTTTGAATCATGCAGTGGCTATTGAAACATGCCCTCTACCTATAGGTAGCATGACATTTGTAAGTTACTTAAGATCTATCTGTTTTTGTTCCCTAGTCTGTAAAATGGAGAACAAAACTGTTGTGAAATTTAGATAAGTTGATGCTTGTGAAGAGCTCAAAATAGTGTCTTGGGGTGGTAAAATGGAGTTTAATTTAATAAATGCTTTGGGGGAACGTGCATGTTGAGGGGTGAGTCAGTCTGTTTTCTGATTGTGTGATACTATCTTGTTTTGTGGGAAGTTGAATGTGGCCTTTAGTTTCTTTCTTTCCATTAACTCTCAAATTCCTAAGGGACATCTTCCCTTTTCAAGGAACCTCTCTTGCCCAGAGGCAGTACAATCCTGAAACAACTAGTCAGTGGTTCTGCACACTCTCTAGGCATCTTCTATGTATTCTCAGTAATTTCCCCAGTTCCTTTTTGGAATGAGCCTGGCCAATATTACCTGCATCTTCCACCACTAATATCTTGCTGCAGTCTCTTCTATTCTTGTAATACCTCTGTCTCTGTTTTAGTGTGATCTCTGAGGCACACTCTGCAGTTTTTTTATGTTTTTTTTTTGTTGTTGTTGTTTAGTTGAGAGAGAGAGAAAGAGAGAGAGAGAGAGAGAGAGAGAGAGAGAGAGAAACATCGATTTGTTGTTCCACTATTTTTTCATTCATTGGTTGCTTCTTGTATGTGCCCTGATCAGAGATCAAACCCACAACCTTGGCATATCTGACGATGCTCTAACCAACTGAACTACCTGGCTAGGGCCACTCTCTGCTGATTTTAATATTTGTTTCTCTACTTATATGGAAATTACATTTTTAACAGTATTTATTTATTTTCCAATTTTCAGTGGGCATGAAAATTGATTTTTATTCCATCTGATATCATTTTCTTTGTAATGCTTTTTTATCTGTATGGATTTTAGATTAAAAGTAGCATGATTTGGATTTCGGTGATGTGATGGCTAATTTTAAGTGCCAACTTGACTGGGCTAAAGGATACCCAGATGGCAGGTAAAACAAGCACAGTGTTGTGCAATGGTTGAGCATCCACCCATTAACCAAGAGGTCACCAGTCAGGGCACATGTCCAGGTTGCAAGCCTGATCCCCAGTTCGGTTGGTGTGGGGATGGGAGGAGGAGGAATCAGCCCAGTGATGTTTCTCTCTCATTGATGTTTCTATTTCTCTACTTCCCCTCCTCCCCTCACAATCACTACACTGTGTCCATGAGTTCTTTCTCTCTCTCTCTCTTTTTTTTGCTCAATCCTTCCATCCCCCCGCCACTCCACCCTGTCCCTGGCACTGTTTAAATTAGTTTGAGGCCTATGCTATTTTTTTTTCATTCTCCAGAGGCGATTTGTATTTGCTTGTGGAAGGCATCTAGAGATATAAACAGTCCAGGATTTTTTTTAATTTTCTAACATCAGATCAGATAAGTAAAGATGGTCTTCAATCCCTGCAAGGGCTGTGCATGATCCCAACCAAGAATTACGTTAGTGTGTTCCCCTCTCACTGGCCATGTCCTCCAATTTATATCCTCTATTCCTGAGAGGATGTGTAAAGGACTGCTCAGCTTCTCAACTACACAGGTGCCTTTTAGGAACTCAGCAAAGGCCCCAGGAGAAAAGTGGCCTAAAGATCAAGCTGACATATTTGGATCTCTCTCGTTTTAAAATCTTGGTCTAATGTTCTTTATTGCATTAATAGTCTGATGCCTTATAGCAGGTTTAAAAAACAAACAGTCTAATTTTTCTTCTTTTTCTTTTCTCAGGAGGAAATTTTGTCTGAATTACCTAGACCAGAAGTCAGAGTCTTAGAAATGAGGTTTTACATGTAATTATATGGCATGAGTAACACATTAGTGGGAAAAGGCTCAAACTAGATTTTGTGATATATGTACTTAAATGAATTATCTCACTCTTGGTTCCATAATTTTTTAATATACTGATCCAGTAGCTCAGTTGACTAATACTAAGAGAGCGTATCACTTGTTAATTTTAATGAGATTTTAGGAAAATATCATCATAATGTATTGGTAATGTCTGAGGTCATATTCTATAATGAAAGCTCATTACTTTTTGCTGTTCCTGATGTGAGAAAAACTAAGACCACTCATCCAGGCATTGCAGGACTGAATATATAACTGGGCTATTCACTTAAAGGGCCCCATCCATCTAAGCAATCTATGTGGTTATTTCAGGAATAGGCACATGCCCAAATTTGAGTCAAATAGAATCTCCCTGAATCTTGTCTACTAGAGCTGGCAAGAATGTCAGTAAAAGACATTAGTTTAGTGCAATATTCTCTGCAAATTCTAATTCTAGTAATATGTAATACTTTTTCTTTAACCTAAACTTTGTACCTCTTGTTATGGTTGGTAGTCCATTTTCTCTATGGGATTGAGACAAATGTAATCTCATTTCATGAAGAATTTTATTTTTCTCAATTGCATCAATATCACATTTTTTGTAATGCTATTAAACATCCAGTAGGTCAAGCTTAATTCAGAAAATTACTATTTAATTTAATAGCATCTAATATCAGATGGCCTAAAAATTCAGATAAGGGGAAAGTAAACTATCTCTTCCAAAGATATTTCTTAAATTAATTAAATTAATGCAAATATAAGTGTATTATAAATTTCAACCTCAAGGAGAGAGAAATGGGATCATTTTGTCTTGATTCATTGTCTTGATTACTTTAAAAAGTGACTTCACAATGCTATTTTCTTTAGTTGGCCTGTTAATACATTGTTCTTCGGGCTCAAAGATGTTATTTACTTGAAGATCTGTGATATTTTCCCATTTCACATAGATTGGGTGTAGGTTGTAACCTTTTCCAAGAAGCAAAATGAGTGCCCACCCATACAGCAATAATCAAAAAATAATGTGCTCCCTTTTTATCCATTTGCTGTGAATATCCACCCCAGTCTTCTTATTTAGTTAACCATAATAGTTGTTCCTAGATAACCAATCTCATCATGTTTGCCAGAATTCACTTCTAACATATCAATTATATTTTATATGTATGTATAAATGAAATAACATGATCACAGCACCAAAAATATAGATTAAATTCCTTCTCTTTATTCTATTGGGGCAAATTGAACAAATCATATATATATTTCCCCTAAATCTCACTGTATGCATCTTCAAAATAGGAAAGTTCAAGGGAGTTGTTTTGAAAATTAAGTGAGAAGGCCCAAGAATGTATATCAAAATATAAGATATTTTTTCTGAACTGAAAACTGGCCAGTGATCCTTATAAAACAGACTTAATCCTCAAAGAACTTATATTCCTGAAGTTGAAATCAGACTTAACATCTTCAGAATGTAAGCCATGAATAAAAAGTTTTTAAGACAATAATAACTGCCATCTGTTCCCATCTGGCGGGAACACACTGAGGTGTGTTGTGCTATTCCTGTGTAGTTATTTTCGTTTCTTTTACTCTTGAAAAGTCTCCTGAGCATGTGCTTATATGAAAGGTGTAGTTTTTCTAGAATTACTCATGTGCTTCTTTTAGATTTTAAACTCTAGTACTATATCTGAGTTTTTTAAAAGGCACTGAAATGATTATTAGCTTTATATTTTTGAGATTCAACTACTTTTCATATATGAATATGTGACTCTTTAAGCCTTTAGATTAGACTCATGTTGTCCTAGGTTTTATCCAAATTGGAATGTTATTATAACATTTTTATTGTATAATTTACCTGAAGTATAGTCACTGGAAGATATTTTGGGTTGCATTGCACTTGCTTAGATCTTTAATGACTTCAAATATGTATTATTATCCTATTGGAATGTTCTGTGACTCATTTTGTTTGTAACACAACCGGGAAGATGTGTTGTCTGAGTGCCCTGCTTGCTGGCCAACATCCTCTGGGGAGCACATTTATTGTAACCAAATCGAGATGTTTAGCACATTCTCCGACAATTGCAAGTAGCAGGGATATTAAACAGCAGGATTTCTTGGTATTTTGCATGCCGCTGAAACTTAGAGGAACCATAATTCTATAATTTTTTAACTTCAGCAATATTGAACAGAGTAGCTAATGCTAGGCAATGTTACACCACACCATTACTGAATGTTCTCAGGTTAAGCATATCATATTCATGCCACTGGAAATTGTACAGGAGGAATGGATGACAACTGCAGTGTTCAAGCATATACATTTATAGTCTACCTTAGCTCTGTAAGTGTGGGGGCAATTTGCATATTGGGCTGTTATTATATAGGATACTTCATGTAAAGAATGTGGTGGATGGCATAAATCAGTGTGCAATGACTTTTAGAAACCCCCAGACACATGCACACACATGCACTCCACACTCATGCAGCCACACTTTCCCAAAATTCTTGGGCCTTTGGGGGTTGTTCTGCGCCTCCTACCTTCAGAACTGGTCTCTAATAAGAGCATTCAGAATTCAAAATCAGTGATAATTAAATAGAAACCCCCTTGGAGAAGCTCTTTGAGAATGGAGTTGTCTTTATAAGAAATAAGTTGTTTTAAAAGTTGTTTCAGCATCCAGTTATATTCTCTGGATTCTACAAAACTCTCAAATCATAAAGAAGTGAAAAGTAAACAGATAATTTTTTCTTTGTTTATTAAGGTATTACATATGTGTCCTTTTCCCCGCATTGCTCCCCAACCCCCCACTCATTCCCTCACCTCCCTGGTGTCTGTGTCCATTGGTGAGGCTTATATGCATGCATACAAGTCCTTTGGTTGATCTCTCCCCCTTACCCCCACCCTCCCCTACCTTCCCTCTGAGGTTTGACGGTCTGATTGATGCTTCTCTGTCTCTGGATCTGGTTTTATTCATCATTCTAAAAAGATATATTCATCTGAAAATTTATTTTTAAAAAGATAGATTTTTTAAAAGATAGATTTTTAAAAAGATAGATTCATCTGAAAATTTATTTCAATTACTTTATGTAGATATGAACAGAGCTTTTGGAAGTTTGAATACTTAAGGGGCGGGGAAATATGAGAATCTATTATTATCCTATCCCTCAGAGCAGAAACAAAACTTTAAGTATTGATCATAGTTTTAAGTCTAATTTTTGTACTGAGAGCAAATACTATTTTTGTTCAACATCCTTTCTACATGCTAATTGCATCAAATGACTTTACTAGTAGTTGTATTTAATTTTGATACTATCCTACCATTAATATTTTATAATAATATAGTTCAAGTAAACATACATAATAGTTTAAAATGCTTTATTATTATTTCTCTTTAAAGAAAATATCCCAGAAATATTGATTGTTTTTTAACAGCTTATATATGTGATTTTAACAACCTCTTGAATTTTGTATAGGTGTGCATTCATATATGTGTGTGTGTGCATGCAATCTAAAGGGGAAAATGCTTTTAATTTTCTAACTTCTTTTTTGATAAAATGTATGTAACAATAATATATGAATCTATCATTAGGAACACAAATTCATATAGAATATAATATGAAACTCTTGCTTTGAGTTCCCCGTGGCTAACTAATGATTATGATCAGGTTTGTTGCAAATGTCCATTAGATATTTTTTAGTCTTGAAATGGAGAGATTACTGTGATACATGTTTATGGCCAATAAAATCTTAGGTTTACCTGAATTGACTAAAAACCAAGATAAATCAGATAGGTAAGAAGGATGGCATTTTGAACATTTCTTGGACTATAGATAAAAATGACAGAATGGGACTTATTGTTTCATTATTTTGCCATTGACTCGACTTCGTTTGTACAGTGGCAAATTGTATCAGTTTGAACTATTTGCTGCTGTAACAATTTGCCACAAACTTGGTGGCCGAAAGCAAGTTTATTATCTTTTGATTGTATAGGTCAGGAAAGTGCAACATAAGCATCATTGTGTGAAAATCACAGTGTCAGCAGAGCTGTGTTTCTTTCTGGAAGCTCTCAGGGAGAATTCATTTCCCTGCTTTTTCTTGCTTCTCCAGGCCATCCATATTCCTTGGCTCTTGGTCTTTCATCTTCCCAGCCAGCAACGTGCAACTCTCTGTGCCTTCTTTAGTAGTCACATTTATTTCTCTGACTCTACCTATCCATTCCAATTTGAAGGAATCTTGTGACCAGATTGGGCTCATATAAATGATCCAATTTAATCCTTATCATAAATTCAGCTGATTAGCAACCTTAATTCCATCTGTAAACTCACAGGTTCTGAGGATTAGGATGGAGACATCTTTGATAACCATTATTCTGTCTACTACAAGTAAGTTTTAAGTTTGTCAAGAGAAAAGGCATTCTGCAGCTACTATGGACAACAGTATGGAGGGTCCTAAAAAATTAAAAATGGAACTGCCATATGACCCAGCGATTCTATGTCTGAGTATTTATTTGAAGAAAACTAAAACACTAATTCAAAAGAATATATGCACCCCTATGTTCATTAGATTGTTATTCACAATAACCAAGATATGGAAGCAACCCAAGTGCCCATCAGTGGATGAGTGGATAAAAAAAAGTGGTGGTAGATTTATAAAATGGAATATTTCTGGGCCATTAAAAAATGAAATCTTACTATTTGCAACATATAGATGGAGCTAGAGTATCATGCTCAGTGAAGTAAGTCAGTCAGAGAAAGACAAATACCATATGATTTCACTTATATGTAGACTCTAAACAAACAAACACAATTGAAACAGACTCATAGACACACAGAGTGGACTGGTGATTGCCAGAGGGGGGGTGGGTTGGAGACTGGGTGAAATCAGTGAAGGGTTTAAGAAGTAAAAATTAGTAGTTACAAAATAGTCATGGAGATGTAAAGCACAGTATAGAGAATATAATCAATAATATTGTAATAGCTACATATTATACCAGGTGGGTACTGGAAATATCAGCGGAAACACTTTGTAAAATACATAATTGTCTAGCCATTGTTGCTATACAGCTGAAACCAGTATAAATTAATATTGAAAGTAAACTGTATTAAATATGCAAAACAATAAATAAAAAAATATTTACTTTTTTTAAGCAATAGTAATCTCTACTAATTTATTCAGGAATTTCACATTTCTCTAACTCTTTTTAACCTAGTTACACCATTCCAACAATATCCTTTTAGATTTAGGTCAATCCAATTTTTAAAAATTCCTTATTGTTAAAAGTATTACATATGTCCACCTTTTTCCCCCATTGACCTCTCCCTCCAGCCCCATCCTTCATCCCCTTATTGTCTATGTCCACTGATTATGCTTATAGTTCTTTGGTTGATCTTTTACTCATTCCCTCCCATGCCTTCCCTCTGGGGTTTGATGGTCTGTGGATTAGAAAACTGTGGTACATCTACACAATGAAATACTATGCAGTTGTAAAAAAAGAAAGAACTCTTACCATTTACTATAGCATGGATAAACCTGGAGAGCATTTTGCTAAGTGAAATAAGCCAATCAGAAAAAGATAAATATCATGATCTCACTCATTTGTGGAGTACAATGAACAACATAAACTGATGAACAAAAACAGATCCAGAGACAGAGAAGCATCCAAAATTCAATTCATTTTTTTTAACACAGAAACTTTTGCTGTCATAAATAGCATGGATTTATTACAGAAATCTTTTGATTATGTAGCAGTGGTGATGGAGATTCTGTGAAACTGATTTTAGTTCATAGGATTAAGCTTTTTAAAATAGGATATCAGTTATTTGGGCTATTTTAAAAGGTTAAACAAATTTTAATTTGTTTTTGCTTTCTTCCCTTTTAACTTCCTCAAGGACAGGAACTGTATCTTGTTCACCTCTGCATACCCATGGATTTACAAACACATAATTGTGTGTCTAACAAATGAAACCAGCTATTAAAATATTTGAATGAATGCTTCAAAATCTACAGTTAAATAATAGAATATTAAGGCCTGTTTTCTAAAAATATAAAACAGTGATTACTTTGTATATTTTCATTGCTACCTTTTTTTTTCAATTTGACTGCTAGAATTTTAAAAAAATCTGAAAGCCCAAAATATAAAACAAATTTAAAAAGCCAGTGAATTTCTGCAGTATAGGATAATCATTTAAGTATTAGTTTGTGTTCATTTATAGGATGTTATAAAATATACCCTTTATGTAAATATGGGCACACGAGGTCTTAAAAATCTATGTATAACAAGAATGAGTGCTAAAAGAGTGCTCACTGTTTATTGCAGTTAGGATAAATGATGAGAGAAGAATGTTCTTCTATATGTTTCAATTAATTTTTTATTTAGTGCCTATTTTATAGAGAATAGTAATACATATTTCATAAGATACTATTCTCTGAACTCATAGATTGTTAACATTATGCTGAATAAAATATTTGGTTTGTGTTCACTTAACTTGGAGTCTCCCACTGCCTAAGATAGTATCTGACAAGCCACAGTGTCTCAGAATTGTTTTTGAATGAACAAAGGGATGACAGTGGTAAACTTTCCAAGTGCTTGATCATTTGGCAGGGGTAGGGGAATTATCTCTGCCCTCCAGACTTTTTTCAAGAAAAAATAATGCTATCCATATAAAATTGATATAAGGAAAAATAATGGTCAAGTGTGTGTCCAATAGAAGTACATGAGATACTGAATGAATAGCATTAAACACACTCGAGTATTTTAATTTTTTAAAAAATACATTTTATTGACCTTTCCACAGAGAAAGGGAGAGGGACAGAGAGCTGGAAACATCAATGATACAGAAACATCAATCAGCTGCCTCCTGCACACTTCCCACTGGGTATGTGCCCGCAACCAAGGTACATGCCCCTGCCCGGAATCAAACCTGGGACCCTTGAGTCCGCAGGCCTACACTCCATCCACTGAGCCAAACCAGCCAGGGCCACACTAGAGCATTTTATACCAGAAAGTTGCCTTGTTTTTATTCCCAGCAAATGAGAATTGTGTGTATTTTAATGACTTAAGGGTCAGTTAATCAATATTAGGGTTTCATGCTGGATGTGTCATTGACACTTTGTTTAAACCATAGATCTCTTTGTCCTTAGAAATGCTCCCTTATTGAGAACATACGCACAGGCACACACGGAAAACTATAAATGTATTTTAGTCAAGGATAGAACACACACTTCACAGGAGCATGCCAGTCACACAGAGTAGGAGCAGAAACGGCACCTCTCCCAGCTTCTCCAGCTCCCAGAATCTCTCACCGAGTCGGGAGGGTAGCGCAGCTGATGGTGCACATGCAGGTTGAACATGACAGATGTTCAAAAGCTAATTTTGCACATGTCACAGTCCCTTTTCCCTTGGCCCTTACCATACATTACTCTGAAGGAGCACTTTATGCAAACAACCTCTGCACTTAATTCCTCTAAGAGAAGGTTTACAGAGACCAGGCACTCCTGGGTTTTGAACCAAATTTGGCATTGGTGAGGCCAAATCTTTATCTGGGGAGAAGAGTAAGTGCCGAGTTGCCATGCATTTGATCTGCCTGTAGTTTACAAAGTGCTGGATTGGTCCTGTTTCTTCTGGAGCTATTTGGAGCCCATTATTTTAATGAAATTGAAATAACTGCCTGGCCTGGCCTGTGACCTGTACATGGGTGGCTGCCTCCACTGCTCCTCTGTACCTTCCATCTGTGGAGGATGTGGGCTTGCCTTGGACATCCACCTTTCTTTTCGTTCTTTTTAAAAATATATTTTTACTGATTTCAGAGAGGCAGGGAGAGGGAGACAGAAACATCAAGGATGAGAGAAAAATTGATCTGCTGCCTCCTGCAGGCCCAATACTGGGGATCGAGTACACAACCCTGGCATGTGCCCTGACCTGGAATTGAATGGTGACCTCCTGGTTCATAGGTCCACACTCAACCACTGAGCTAAGGCGGGCGGGAGACCATCTACCTTTCAATAGGCCTAACAGACACCTACAAAGTAAAAAACACATACTTTTAACTTTACATGAAAGGCTTAATTTTATGTAGGAGCTAGAGGCCCATCGCGTGAAATCATGTGAGACCCAGGCCCGCCATGCCTGTGGGACCCTGGACCCGCCCTGTGCCGTGGGCGCCCAGACCCACCCTGTGTGATCCCCAGGCCTCTAGACCGATCCCCAGGCCTCTAGACCCACCCTGCATGAGCTGCAGGCCCCACCTCCACCGTGCCAGCCCCGCCAGCCCCACGTGAGCTGTGAGTCCCAGCCCACGAGGAGTACTCTATGCACCTCCTGGTGACCGGTTGTTTGGTCGTTCAGCCATTAAGGCGTCACGACCACAGGCATTTTATGATATAGATATTCTTAATAAAATCGTTCTTAATAAAATATTCTTAATAAAATTGTTGAGTAGATAATAAGTTAATAGTAACTGCATTTACATATAAAAAAACAAAAGACAACAACACTTAGAACTGTTCCCATTTAGTTGAACTTTTTGTTACTTAGTATAATTTATAACTTATCTAGAAATTATAATTTATTACTAAACTGTTGCAGACCTGCTTATTACTCACTACTTCAAAAACTACTCTATTTATCTCATATCCTCAAATTATTTTAGTCAATCTTTGATACATAGCCCTGATTTTGCAAGAAGTCTGAAAATTTTTGAAAAAATATTTCAAGAACTAAAACTTTTTTTTAAATATTTTTATAGATAGTATTTGCCCAGTTGGATCACTTATTGATACAAAGTGCCAGGTACTTTGTGAGGTGTTTATAAAATTTAATTAATTTAATCCTCATAATCATCCTGTGAAGTGATATAAATATACCCATTTTACAAATGAATGTAGTTTTTTTTTTAAAAAAAGAAACATTTACTTAAGATCATATAATGGTATTTGTTTATATGTGTCTGACTCCAAAGTTCATACTCATAAGCATCAAGTTATAATACCTAATAAACTAATGTATCAATGTTTTTAGTTTCAGAAAGAGGTTCACTTTTTCTCTCCTTCTTTGATGTGGTTGCACAATCCTCTGAACCCATTTATTAAATAGGTGATGGCATATTCATTTTATGAACTTTTATACATATATTACAAGCCCAGCGTACGAAATCGTGTGGCCCCACCAACCCGCGTGCACCTCGCCACACTCACAGCCCCGCCCACCCGCATGTACCTCGCTGTGCCTACCTTGCTGTGCCTGCCTCGCCGTGCTCACCCCATCCCCACCCCCACCCCTGTCCTGCCTGCCCACTGGCTGCCAGCCTTGCTGTGATCGGAGCCTGTGGGCTGCGCGGCATGAACCACGAGCCCTGCCGCTGCGAGCTGCTTGCAGGCCGGTGGGGAGGGACCGAGAGGTGCTCCATGCACCTCCTGGTGACCGGTCTTTGGTCATTATGGCCGCTTGCTTTTTATAATATAGATAATGTTTATTTTGAAGCAGAATATACTAGTAGACAAGCCAATAATTTAGTTTAACTGGAAAGTATAATGTACAATTTAGTAAATGAAAATGCCGTATTGAAATTATGATTGGTTATTCTATAGTTACAGTCTAAGCAGCTTTCTCCTAAACCAGTGCAGTGATTAACTCTTGACACCTCATCCTGTGATAAAGACATAACATACTTCAGACAGTCTTCATGGAGAAGACTCATTCAACAAGGCTGATTATACATTCCATAAAGTAAATTACGTTCTCTCATTGAGTGGCAGAGTCTGTTTTCAAATGGGGGAAGGTAGAGCTCCCGACGGTCCCACAGCAGGCCCAGTAGGGAGCCCTCCTCTGGACTCCTCTTTAGCACATTCCCATAGCGAAGCACCTCAGGTCCGGCCATGCTCAGGAGAACTGCTTGGTCCTCCATCTCCTCAGCCTGGCCAACTGCTACGGCTTCCAGTCCTTCTGCAGATTTCTCTAAATGACTCACCATCAGCCCCTGAGGCTCTCCAGCTCCAAGGTCCTGAACATCCAAGGCCTCTTACCCAAGACAGACAGGAAATGGTTTCCCCAAAAGGGGCCTCTCTGAAGTTTGACAAAGTGGAATTCACTTGCATTGTGCTACAGAAATAAAAACTTAAAAATTTGTCCTTGGAAAACCACTAACTTGCAATTTCAGGGTTCTGACACAGGATACAAATTGTTATAAGTACAGTACTTCTACTACTACATTTAAAAATGCAAGTTAGGTGTCATAAGATGTAGAATTCTATGACACCTACTTTGTAAGAATGACAGGTGACGCCTGCATGAAATTGGTAACTGTCTTCCAGGAAGTCCTAGGACTTCCATGTGTGCCATTCTGAGCAGTATGCTGTCTCACTCAGGATGGGAATCCCCTCTTTGTCCACTGTATCCACCCATTAGTCACTTAGTAGCTATCTTGGTTATCAGATCAATTGTGGTATGGCAGTCGATCCTGATTTTACTTAATAATTGCCCCAAAGCCATTCTCATATACTTTTTAACAGTATATTGTTGAATTGTTCTACTTTATTATTGTTGTTTTGAATATCTTACAGTGCCTGATTTATAATTTAAGCTCTTCATAGGTATTTATGTGTAGAAAAAACATAGTATATACCAGGGTATAGGTTTGAGAGTACCCCAAGTTTTCAGTCATCCACTGGGGGTATTGGAATGAATATCCTGTAGATAAGAGGGACTTGTGTATGGGTTTTCATGGTAACTGTTGTATTATTGTCCAAATCTCTCTTCATCTCACAACATACATTAAGATTCTATGTGAAAAATATAATGGAATAGGGTGCTTCTCTGCCTTTTCCATTATGTCTCAGAAAGCTTTTTAAAACATCAGTATGATCTAAAATAAACTTTCTTATTTCCATTTTTACTTAACATTGTTTAAAACATGCAATAGGATAACTCCCCGTTCTCTCTTTTTAGGGAGTATTTATTAAAATTCTTGCTTTAGGTAAAACATTCCTTTTATTATCACTTCCAAATAGGTGTTTATCTACTTAGGTACTTTTGAGAGAAAACTGTTCAGGCATATTTCAAATGGGCAAATGCATATTTAGTGGATTGTTTTCCCTCTTACCTCAAATGATTTAATCTGCTGAAACATACATAAATCATACATCTATTGCATTATAAAGGAACCTAATATCTTTATATGTTTTATGGCTATGGGTATAAAAATTATAATTGTGAACATTAGCATTTCATTTTCACAAAGCAGCTGCCAGTTTATGATCCCTTAGGACTGTATTAAATTTGTGAGTTGAGTTGAAAGTCATCATGCTTACTCAGATCTATTCCCTGTCATCATACATTTAGAAATATTCTTTCTGAAATGATATCTTCAGTGGCAAAGGTATTTAGGAACTAATCTCTAGCATTTTCTAAGATACTATTCCCACATCACATTTTGTCTCCTTTTTAAATTTCTTTTATTCCATAAGTCCTCTTGTGGCCAGACTATGTTTTCTGCACTACATTATTTAAATCTGCTCCTTGTGTTACATTTTATTTTTAAATAAATTATAATCAAGAATCCTAATACTTTATTTTCTGATGATTTTTACCAAGACTACTTAGGGCTCAAGAACAAAAGACAGAGAAATGGCTTCTACAATAATTTGTTTTCTCATCCTCTACAGCAGCCCCACCTCCTTACCAAACACTTCTGTTTGTGTAAAGAAAGACAATAATAAAGTTAAAAAAGAGAAAATAACTGCCTAAAAATTTTGTTAGTTTTCTTCCCTTCCCCTTCTCCAGAGCAGCTGATGGAGAAAGTCAGAGCCATTGTCTGGAGCTCCTGATTGGTCACAGAATTCCACATTGGTCGTGGTCAGCAAAGCTGAGTGTGGGGCTGGCTTGCTTCAGCTCATTTGGTCCAACCTATGAAGTAGAAGTCAGGAGCTTAAAATGTTGGGACAATTGTGTCAACACACGCCCAGTGTGCATGCGGGGAGAGTGGTCTGTACCCCTTCTTCTGTGTATGTGTCACTTCCATCCACTTTTGTGTAGTATACAGGGTAGGGCAAAAGTAGGTTTATAGTTGTTTGTATGGTAAACAATGCAATCATCCTATATAATAAGAGATGGATATGCTAATTAGCCCAGATATGCTAATTAATCATGACCAGTATGCAAATTGATCACCACTTCAACCCAATAATAAGAGAGGGATATGCTAATTAGTCCTGATATTCTAATTAGTCACAACAGTATGCAAATTGACCATCACTCCAATACACAAGATGGCTCCCCCCATGTGGCCACAAGATGGCTGGCAGAAAAGGGCAGTTGGGGGCAATAGGCCTGCAGGGGAGGGCAGTTGGGGGAACCAGGCCTGCAGGGAAAGGCAGTTGGGGGTGACCAGGCCTGCAGGGGAGGGCAGTTGGGGGCAATCAGGCCTGCAGGGGAGGGCAGTTGGGGGTAATCAGGCCTGTTGGGGAGGGATGTTGTGGGGGAACCAGGCCTGCAGCAGAGGAGTGTTGGAGGTGACAGGGCCTGTAGGGGAGGGAAGTTTTGGGTGATTGGTCCTACAGGGGAACAGTTAGGTGTTAATCAGGCTGGCAGGGGAGTGGTTAGGGGGTGATCAGGCTGGTGGGCAGAAGCGGTTAGGGGCAATCAGGTAGACAGGCAGGTGAGTAGTTGGGAGCCAGCAGTTCTGGATTGTGAGAGGGATATCCGACTGCCCATTTAGGCCCAATCCCTGAGGGGTTCCAGATTGGAGAGGGTGCAGGCTGGGTTGAGGGACAACCCCCTACCCCCAATGCACGAATTTCATGCACCAGGCCTCTAGTTAATAAATAATAATATAAGAATAAACTCTGTGTTTCCTGTACTCACAACTATATACCTACCTTTGCCCCACCATGTATGTATGCCTACCATTTGTTTTTAAATTCATTATTATAGATAATTATCTCTCTATATACAATCAAAGTTCCACATGAACCAATGCTATCTATACCTATCCAGTCTATCATCTGTCTATCTATCTATCTATCTATCTATCATCTATCTATCTATCATCATCTATCTATTCACACATACACACACCTGTGTGTACATATATATGTTTCTATATGTACAATCAAAAAAGCTGCACCAAAGACATTTTTGTGAAATTTTTGGTTCTTGGACTAGTTGGAATCAAACTTGGTGCCAATTTTTTCCCATCAAAAATTGCTGCAATAAAAATCCAGGTTCCCGGCTAGGTTTCAATGATCCCAAATTGGAAACAGTATTCCCACAGCACTTCTGAACAGGAGGTAAAATCATAACAAAAACTGTTGCTTTTAGAGAAAGTCAAGCAGCCCAAGGAAATGATAATATTTTCTCAGTGCACCTGTCTTTCCCTGTCAAAGTGTTCTAATTCCTTGCTTTTCTAAAAAAGCTGTGCATATTACTGTGGAAATAAGTTTTTATTCAGATATTTTATTTATAATATATGCAAAAATTATTAACAATATATTTTTCTTTTTCACTTTTCTATGTTTTCACATAGTGATGACATATAAATTAGACAATACAATCCTACTTTCAGAACCAGACTGACTTTTCTACAAAAAGTAAACTTAAAATACAACAGAAATTTTAATATTTTCACTGAAGTATAGAGGGACACTATTTTAAAGGTTTCATGAATGACAATGCTCTTCTTGTTTTTTAATTTAACTAAACTTCAAGCCAAGTGAATTTTTATTTATTATTTTAAAAATATATTTTTATTGATTTCAGATAGGAAGGAAGAGAGAAATAGAAACATCAATGATGAGAGAGAATCATTGATCAGCTTCCTCCTGCACGCCTCACACAGGGGATCAAGCCCACAACCTTGGCATGTGCCCTGACCAGAATCGAACTCTGACCTCCTGGTTCACAATTTGATGCTCAATCACTGAGCCATGCTGACTGGGCCCAAGTGAATTTTTACTTGGTCAAATCATCATAGAAGCTACAGGCTCTGAGTGCTGTAGAGCTATATAATGAGTGCCAACTGTCTTATAAAATACTAGAGGCCTGGTGCACAAAATTTGTGCTCAGGTAGGGACTCTAGGCCTGGCCAGTGATCAGGGCCTATCAGGACCTTCCGGCTGCCGGCCCAGGCCTCTCTTTCCTGGCTGCTGGCTGCTGGCCAGGGCCTCCTTTCCCTGGCTGCCAGCTGCCGGCCAGGGCTTTTCTTCATTCTGTGCCGCCCCCTGGTGGTCAGCACACATCATAGCAAGCGATTGAACTCCTGGTCTCCTGGTCAAACTCCCGAGGGGACAATTTGCATATTAGGCTTTTATATAGAGAGATTATTCTATTTAATAATTGAATTACACTGATACTTTATTTTCTGTAAGTAATCCTACTTTGAGGGTGGCCAAAGCCAAATGTAAGATCAAATGATATTATCTTTAAAATGCTTCATTTTTATCAGGATTAAAAAAAATTATATTTGGTGAAAACCAACATAAGTAATGGACATCACATAGATGAATGACTGGATTTGTGGATTATTATACTTTTGAAGCTGAAGTAGTAAAACTACCTCTCTGTCCATAACAAAGATTTCTTCTATTAACATGTTTTAGGACTATGTGACTTAAAGTTTCAGATGGCTAGGTGTTAAGTGATTTGTTTTATTTCCATGGGTATGAAGCAATTTTGACAGACAGTTCTAAGCATTTAAAATCTTGTAAGTATTTATTTGAATGACCAGTATATTGCCTGCCAGTCTTCACAGCTGGCTCTGAAAATTTCAGTAACTTGAGCAGAATCGCTAGGATTTTGTAATCACCAACCATGTGAATTACGTTGTAGAGTAGGTCTTTGTTGGAATCATGAAGGATTCATGTGAAGATAATTGAGGTACTTCTGTTATTTTATTTCCAATGTTAATAAACATATAATTTCCGCTTAGGTGAAAAGTGAAATAATAAAATTATAGGATTATTAATGACAGAGAAAACTTTTTGTTAGTTTTAAGTTATACCTATGCTATTTCACAGAATGTAAATTACATGATATTCCTTCAGAAATTGGTTACAGCATATTAAAGCCAAACATTGAACAGTGCCTAAAATGTGTAGTGATTACACAAACATTTTACCATATTATTTAATTTCACTCTCAAAATGTATCTATAAGGTTAGTGGCTATGGATTATTTTAGCTATTGGATAATTTAAAGAACAAAATCTCATTATATGGAACTTATTTTATCTTTAAACATGTACCATCACTGTACAGACTAGTCTCAAGGGAATTTCCATAATTTCTCATGGCATAGACACTAAGCCTCCCATTCATTTGACAACCTAATGAATGAATAATAGCAGTGAATGAATTTATCTGACCCCATCAGTAGCAGGTAGATGGAAGATCCAACACTAGACATAGAAAGGGTCACTGTTTAGAGAAAGCCTACCTTCCTTCCTCCCTAAAATATTGATATCCCCTATCCCAGTGGTTCTCAACCTTCCTAATGCCGCGACCCTTTAATACAGTTCCTCATGTTGTGGTGACCCCCAATTTCATTGTTACAAATTGAACATAACTAAATAACAGTGATTAATCACAAAAACAATATGTAATTATATGTGTTTTCCGATGGTCTTAGGCGACTCCTGTGAAAGGGTCGTTCGATCCCCAGAGGGTCGCGACCCACAGGTTGAGAACCGCTGCCCTATCCCCTCTCATCTCAACATCAATACACAAAACATTTACCATCAAAATAGATATGACTGACAAATGAGTGTAGTTGAACAAATCCTCCTACGTGCTTTTAAGATACAGATTTTAGTAAAAATATTAAATGTTAAGAGTGACAGATGTCAATGTAGATGGAAAATTCCAAATTTTCTTAATGACAGACAATGCTTAATGCTAGATTCTTAATGCTAGCTAGATATGCTTAGTTGACTTTCTGGTATAAGCCATGTTTTAAAACCAAACACTATATGATGATTAACATTTTTAAAATATTTTATAACTGCTTTATTGGATGGGGGGATCTCATTAGGAAAAAAATGAACTTCTTATGACTCATTAAGTCAGTAGCACTACTATAAATCATAAACCTATTATAAAGAAATAGCTTAATACAGAAACAGCAGGTCCAGCTGTTTAAACATCATGTAGCATATGGGGCTCAATAATTGGACTCAAATGCTATCTGCTAAATCACTAACACTGTGTTCAAGTGTTGTGTTTCTATAGGGAAGGACAAAGCATTACTTGAATTGCTGCTAAACTGGATAATACGCTCTTAACTTCAAGTGAATAGCTACCAAATTAGTGTCTACTTGTAGACTTTAGTGGGTTACCTTTAAAGGGAAATCTAAAGTGTATTTATTTTGGGATATTTCATTGTACCATTTATTTATGTGCTTTATTTGCCTTTGGATTTCAGCCTAACATTTGTTTCTTTTTTGTTATTGTTTGCATATTTGTTTAATATCCAGGATTTCTACTTTAAAACATTTTTTATGTAGAATACAATCTTGTCACTTTAGTAACTCCTGTGAATATCTGTGGTGAGAGTGGAATGAAAAGAAAAGTTTAAAAAAAGCAAAATATTTTTCAAATAACTATAATAAAAAAGCAAGTCCCTCTAGTAAGAGCTGATGTACTGTGACCCAACATTTAGGATGTGAGAAAGCTACCAACAGAGCCAGAAAGAAGTCTAGAGTCATACCCATGATGTTGGTAGTGAGTGATTTTTATTTGGCAGAACTTGTCCCAATATGATTATATTGGCTCCCAGCACATAGATTCACTACTACAACTCTACTTCAGAATTACCTGTTTCTGTTTTATTTTACTTAAATTCAGACTTCTGAGGCTCATTCCACACTTCCTCATATGGTCTAGAAAACTATATATTTTTCTAATTTGCCCAGGAAATTCTTACTTAGCCAGGTCAGTATAAGCATTTGAAAATCATCACAATGTGGTAGGTTGGGTTGTGGGGGAGGAGATGCCATTGCTTGAGATTCTATACTACCACCAACATGCTAGGTAAGAAATTTACCACTAACAATTTATCTAGACCTCAGAACTGGTGCTCAATGAAATTAAATGGCACCCACAAGGTTATAGAATGTAGACAACCTGTAAGTGATGTGTTGGCCTATGCTATCAGATTCATTCCTAACCTTCTGCCCTACTCTGAGTCATTAAGTGGAGAAGGACACTGCTCTGCAGACTTCATAGTCCAGGCTCCTGCAGGAAAGAGGAGGGACAAAGCCAGGTTTTTTTCTCTCACTTTTAATGCCTTGGGTAGCTTCAATGGGCGTGGTTACATCTGCATCACCTCCAAGCTCCAGCTGCTTCTAAACTGGCCCAGATTTTGATAGCAGACCCCAGCTCCTAAACTCTGGGAAGCCTATCTCTTCCATTTGTTCTTCATTTTAGAGGAGAGAGCAGTTCCTTGTGCTATTAATCTGTAGGTTGACTCACTGTCTTCTGTTTGGTTTCTCAGTTTTTCTTCACCCATGTAACTAGTTCCCTGGGCTAAATTCCCTTCATTTTAAACACTTAAGTAGTTTCTATTTTCCTGGATGGATCCTGGCTGATGAAATCTCAAAACATCAACTTAAAGTTTCCACAGGGATGTAGTAAAACAGATGAGGTATGCCAATCTTTCCCTCACTGTATATCAATTGTGACAGTTTCCGACAACCTAATACAGTCTATAGAAAATTAACCATGAACCCATTGGTTACTACTGAAGGGAAATCATAGAAAAAGTACTAGAAAAAATGGTTGGAAACATAGAGATTATAGGCTCTATCAGAGAGTGGAAATACACCAGAGAAACATTACTGAAACTAGAAATACATCCAATTTAAACATTGTCTGGCAAGCACACAATATCATTTTGCTGATGGAACAGGAAGACAACAGCAAGAATACTGAACAGAAAGAAAACAAGTGTCTTAATTGCAAATATCTGGCAAGAATACAAAATTAGTTTTAGCGTAAGACTAGAGATAAATAAAGCCCTCAGGTGAGGACTCCGTTTCCTATCACCTATTAAGTTCTCCACCATCCTCTCCTTCCTTTCTGTTGCAATAGTTGAGGTAATCCCACTTTATTTCTCAGGCTCATGTCTCTACTTATTTTAGATTCTACTCCTTGCTTGGTAACCTTAAAATCCTTGCAAGTTAAAAACAAATACATCCCTTTTCTAATCACCCCAACCTGGTCCATCCAGGTTCAGTTATTGCCACCTCATTCCCCCCAAGTCAAAGTTCCTGAAAGTCTTGTTTTGTTTTATTTTTCCTCCGATTTCTTTCTTTTTTCATTTTTAATTTATCTTTTATTGTATTTCAGATATCCCCCCCTTTCCCCTCTTCCTCCCAGCCCCTACCCCCCCCAAGGTCTTCACTACTCTATAGGGTAGTGAAAAATCTTGTTTATAAGGACCATCTTCATCTTGTCCCCTCCTCTCACTTATTTACAACCTCCGTAATCAGGCTTCTGCCCCATCATTACACCAAAACCATTCTTATTAAGGTGATCAGTGACCTCTATGTTACTAAATCCAGTAGACCATCTCAGAATTTAATTGTCATTGCTCATCAACAGTTTTGACCCCTTTGTTGACTTTTGGCACACTCTCTTCTCTTAGTTACTATGACACCATGGTTTTCTGCTTTCTGTCTTACTTCCCTGGCCACTTCTACCCAATTCCCACAGCAGGCTCTTGCACTTAACTCAGCCCTTAAATGATGTGCTTCTTCCCCCGGGCTAAGCTTTCAAACCTTTTTCTCTTTTAACTGGGTGTTCTCTTCTTCAGGCATCTTATATATCCAACTCCAATTCTGACTTTGCCTTTGAGCTCCAGACTGGAGGCCACAATGGTATAGAAAATCCAACACTCTGCTTCTCCCTTGTACTGGTTAAAGTCTCTTTTCTAGTTCTCCAACCCAGTGAGTAGCATCTCCTCCTGTTCAGTTTCACATTACAAAAACTTAGCTCCTCCCTTTCCCTGATCTCGAATAGCCAATTCACCATTAGATGATGTTGATTTTATCTCTTATTTTTTTACTATGTATCTAAGGCTTCTCCTATATATGTGTTCTACTGCAACCAAAGCACAAATTTGTACATCTATTCACCCACTTTATCAACCCAATAAATTCCCTTTCCTCTTCCCAGAGAGCAATGGGGAAAAAACTAAAGTGGTTTACCTGGCCAAAAAGATCCACATTGGCTGGTTCTCTCAAACTTAGTGATCCATGATTTTGTTCACATTTTCTGCCCATTTGTCCCTTTGCACACCCTCCATCCTTGATCAGTCCAGATTCCTCTGCCACACCCCTTTGTGCATGCTCTTCTTTCTCTGTGGACTGATCCTTACCTCTTGCCTGTGTTAACTCTTGCTTGAATCTAACTCTAATATTACCACTTTGGGGAAACAGTCCTTTTTTCCTTCTGCTCAGTCTAGTTATTTTCTTTTTAGTACCTCTCACTGAATTATATTAGTTTCCTTCAGAGCAATTATCAGTTATTATATATTTCTTATTGGGGTTGTTTGTAAAAATATATTTCTAACCCCCAAAACTGTAAGTTTCTTAAGAGCAAATTGCTTAATTGGTTTTGTTCAACATCATATCACAATGCTTTCTAGAGCATCTGACACATAGTAGGCTCAAAAAATATTTTTCAATAAATAAATAAACATTAGAATTATAAGAAATCTTAGAGGCATATGATACAAATTTTTACACAAAGCTTGAATCTCAATGTCAATGCCATGAGGCTCAACACGTACAGGATACCTGATCTGGTCATTCTGGCAAAATCGCCTCTTTAGACTGTGAACATTCCAAGGAAATTTACCATATGTTTCTCTGCCCCAGCAAATGGTTGCACTGTGCTTATTTTCACAAAACATCTGTGGAGGACAGATAGCTGCTGATTATTACTCTGTGAGTTGGAGATTGAAAATGTACATGATATATTTAATCTCATTTTCATACAATATATCTTCTAAATATTCGGTAATTTAGCTTCTCTTCCCTGGATTTTTCAGTGGCAATATAAATAAAACAAAAGTCTGAATAGTAAATTTAAAGAAGTCATATAAAAAATAGCTGCCTGATATTTAAGCTGGAAT
The DNA here is from genome assembly GCF_000147115.1 of Myotis lucifugus. Classification (NCBI taxonomy): domain Eukaryota; kingdom Metazoa; phylum Chordata; class Mammalia; order Chiroptera; family Vespertilionidae; genus Myotis; species Myotis lucifugus. The sequence goes on along the minus strand of NW_005871112.1, from coordinate 4,084,098 downwards.
AGATTTCCTACCTCACTTTGAATAATTCAATGAAATTGTTAGGGAGACAAACCAGACTAGTAGAAATAACACTAAGTTACAATACAATGGAATTCCACCTCAGCCTGTCAGTAATTGTTGTGACCTCTGGCCTTAATTTCTTCATTTCAAAAATAAGCAGATTGTTTTGTAATAAGGAAAAATTCTAAATCCAGATGTCTATTATGAAGATGAGTGGCGTTCCCGGACCCAATTCCAACTCCGGGGTGCATTTCTTCTCACATCAGCAAACAATTCCCAGACACCTGCAGGGGTGTCTGAGAATTCAACTCATTTCTGACATTATCTACCTAGAGATTCCACAAGTTAAAGATTCAGTCCTACAAGACTGCCTCTCCCCCACCCCCACCACAGCCACACACACACACACACACACACACACACACACACACACTTTTCAGAAGCTAGCTGGAAGGCCACATTCTTACCTGTGCTTATGACCAACTGGCTGTGGGTTAGAGTCTCTGAAGACCCCTTCCTTGGATTCAATTAATTTGTTAGAATGGCTCATAGAACTTAGGAAAGCTCATTTACTCACTATATTACTCATTTATTACAAAGAATATGAGGGATATGAATCAATAGCCAGATGAGGAGACACATAGGGCAAAGCCCCAGTGAAGGAGCTTCTGTCCTCGTGGAGCTTGGGGTTTGGCAAGATGGTATGTAGCTCTATTCTGGTTCCCCACTGTGGAAACTCCAAAAAAGGGCCAAGGAGGTGTCCTACTGGGTGTTTATGGAGGCTTCATTCCATCGTCATGACTGACTACACCATTGGCCATTGGCAATAGAACTCAACCTCCAGCCCCTCTTCCATCCCTGGAAAATCCCAAACTTCTAATCACATGGTTGGTTCTCCTGGCAACCAAACCATACACTTGGGTGGGGTTCAAAAGTCACCTTTATTAACATAAGGAAAGACACCTTGATCACTTTCAACACTAAGGAAATTCCAAGGTTTTAGGGAGGTATGAGCCAGGAATTGTGGAAATCTTATAAATCATAATATTGCATAGATAAATGAGCAAGTTAATTATGGTATGTTCATAAAATGCAATATCATATAGCAAAGAAGATGAAGGAATTATAGCTTAAAATCCAACATGAATAATTCTAGCATCTACAATGCTAAACTAACAAAACAAAATAACACACTATAATCTAATTTATATACATTTTATAATTTTTATATAAAAAATAAACTATATTATGTAAGGATACATGTACAAAAAACAAAAAAAAGAAATCAAGAAAATTGTTATGAAAAATATGATAAAATTAAGAAAGTTGTTTCTACTAGTGTGAAAGCGAGTATTCATACAGAATAGAAATTGGTGGTTTTAGGGTCATAGACAAATGTTCCTTTTTTTGGTCTGAGAGATAGATACCTACATGTTCACTTTATACTTATTATATTGTACTAGAGACCCGATGCACAAAATTTATGCAAGGGGCTTGGCCCTCGCAGCCGTGGCAGCTTACCTCGGCCTTCACAGCTGCGGCTTCATCCGGAAGGTTGTTCAGCTGTCCAGTCTAATTAGCATATTGTGCTTTTATTATTATAGATTATATACTTCGTTTTGTGCACTCTCCTGTTTGCACACTTTGTTTATGATAAAATTATTTTTAAGGAAAAATTTCATATGAGTCTATGAATTGTTTGGTCATTATTAGTTGCTATGGTCAGTTTATACATAGTGAATCATACAATATAAGCAAAAGCCTGTGTGTATTATCTCTGTAGACATACACATAAAATAATCTTTATTTCCTGTTATGGTAAATTTTATACAATAAAATGTATAGCTGATATAGATTGCATTATATGTTATAGAAGTGTATACAGGAAGCCTAGGTAATCTTATTAAATAGTTTACCCCCTACATCTGGAGATTAATAAAAAGAGACCCACTTGACTGGATTCAGTCAAGAATCATAGTTTGACCCACAAAACAGTTAAAAAGTGCTTTACTTCTGAATTTGTGACAAAAATTCAAAGAATTGAGAACTTTCACATAAAAAATCCAGATGGTTTTTGTATTAAAAGTGTTTAGTCCAAACTGGAACCCTATTCTCAAATTATAAGAATCTGCTCCCTCTTCAGATGAGGCATGGGACCTTCTGCTCTCCTCAGCTCCAACCCTGCTGTCACTCCGGTCCCTGAGAGTGGGTTTTCCATTCAGCGTTGTGTCTGTTGGTATAGATACAATTTTGGTTTTTTGTTTGTTTGTTGTTTTGTTTTCTTTCTACACACAGGGTATTGATCCTTTGTTAACTGCCTTGGTACAATAGGCATTGTAGTTGAGATCACTACCCACAAACTTCTGTTTGGGCCAATTCTTCCCTTTGTATTAATTATGGCTTTTATTGCTTTGCCTTTGGAGAAAACCATCTATTTGTACATAAACCATTTCATTCAGGAAATGAGATTAGTCATTTTTGAACCGAAAAATAAGCCATTTATTTTTTAATATGCTGTAAAAAAAAATAAGAGTATTAAAAAGTTTAAACCTTCTTCAAAAAATATCTTAAGTATTTTTTATTTTGGCAGATATTTCTTTCTGAAGAAATATATTTTTAAAGTATTCTCCAACACTACCTGATTTAGTAAGAAGCTTTTGTCTTCCCTGCAGAGAGCTGAGCTGAGGTCTTCTATTTAGTTCTTAATCTTTCAGCATTTATTCTCTTTCAAGGCTTTCCAATTTGCCAATTCATTGGATTTTGTTTATCACCTTTTCTACAAAAGCCCATTTGTTCATTGACAGTTGTATTCTAAGTTAAATCAAAAGGCAGGCTGATTAATGAATATTCAAATTGGCCCCAAGAGCTCTTGTTAGCTTGATGGTTCTATCACATCAACCATATGTAAAATCTATTTTCCTGTTAAATGTGGCTGCTTTTGCTGTGTCAGAGATTATTTATGACTCTATCCTCTATTAGTCTTGATTAACAGGAAGTTTTTGATCAAGCAGGGCCTTCTCATCTCTGACTACTTATACATCAAACATTATTTTGCTATGGATTTGACATGTTGCTATTTGTTTCCTATCCCTTGTATAATTTAGTGCAAAATAAATGAAACTGAGTTTCACAAAGATCTTATTTTGCAGGAGAGTGTTACTGCCGCAACCTGCTTGGCTAGGGTTCAGGATCTGAAGGAGGGGCCAATGCACAAATGAAAATGTTATACAAGAAATATGAATTTAGAAGGCATTGGGGGCCAGGGGTGTCTCTGTCGTGAAGAGCACACTGAAACTGGGTCCCATCTGCTTTTATTCACTTGAATACCCATTTGCCCTTTAACCATGCATACAGGCATATCAATCAAAGGTAAAGTTTGGTAAACAGTATAAGGAGTATTAAGTTAGGGAATTGCCTTGAGCCACCACTATCTCAACACATCCCTGCCAACTGTGCCCAATTTGTTAAATAATTTGACCCAGGACACAGAGAGGAATAAAAGAAAACCTAAATATATGTAGTCTGACTCCAAAATCCATAAGGTTAACCACTATGTCTGCTTCCTCTAAATCCAAAATAATCAAAGTCTTAATCGACTAGAATAATTTATCCAGAGCAGTTTAAGACCTATATCCCATTATCTTTCACTGGCTATTTACTACTGGAATTTTTATTAGCTTCACAACACTATCTTTCTGTTCTTAAGTAGAATCAGATGAATATATTTCTGCAATCTAACTTCAGTTATTTCAGTTATTATCTTAATGAAATTACAGGGTTTACACAGTCAAAAGCTATATAATTATAAATCTTTTCCCAATTAATAATATAATTCACTGTTGGATTACTAAACAATAAAATTTAAAAAGGAAGACAGATACAGATAAAACATCAGACATTCATCTAGCAAACATGCCTTTAAACACTTATCTACCATGTCTTAGTCTCTGAAGATACAATGATAAATTAAATGAATTTTTTTTTCCATGAGTGAACTCACTATTTAGGAAAAATAACAGCCACGTCAGTAGATAAGTCCAATAAATTCAGTATAATTAGAAACCTATTTGAAAACCCAGATCATGGAGCAACCTGTATATTATGCTCAAGACAAAGTTTGGCTTGTATTCTGGAAGTCAGTATTGTCTACAGTGGAAGGTATGAATGGGTGCTATTCCTGTTGAAAAGGGAAGAATGACCTCACAGGTAAGTCAGGGATCATCAGGCCACAGGTTTCACAGCTTCAACTGCTGGAGCCTTGGGAGTGATATCCCATTTGGCAGAGTCTGGAGCATTGGAACTTCATTTCATGTTGTTTAAGCCAGTTTGTAGTGTTGTGTTATGGCTGCCTGAGCAGATGAATATAACCATGTAATTTGCAGGCCAGGTACATGGACATTATCTGAAATGCCTCCTTAAGCCTGACATACCCATCTCCCTTCCTCAGGGGTCCCTTTTTTACAACCAGTAATAGTAGGACAGTAAGTTGCCACCTTGGCCACAGCTAACTGGCATCTCCTATAGGTATTACCTTGGCTAAAGATAGTTGCCTTGCTAAGGTCCCTTCCTAAGGTAGCCCCAATATAATGACTGATTTGCTTGGTGGTATAGGGTCCAGCTCCCTCGCCTCAACACAGGACAATTCTGAATTATCATCTGGGCTTAAGAATTCCCCATTGGTTTGCTGAGACCTCTGTTGTGATTGCATTGCAGCTTGACTTCTCTCTCTGCTTCCTGTCCCCTCACATTGATGATCCTTGAGCTTGTACTAAGAAACCTACTGCATGCTAATCTCCATCTCAGAGTTTGCTTCCTGGGTAACACAAAATTCAATGCACAGGCACCCAAATCATTTTTCCAGATTCTGTTTTATGTGTGTGCATGGTTGGGGGAATCCAGACTGAGAAAATATTATAATTTTATTGTAATTTTTCTATTTGTATATATATAAAAGCCTAAGCGATCATTATAACCAGTCAACCTCACTGACCAACCAGAAGGCAGACGCTCAGTGCAGGAGCTTCCCCCTGGTGGTCAGTGCACTCCCACAGCCAACCTCCTGCGCCTGGCCAACCTCCCGCGGTCCCTCCCCATTGCTGGCCGGCCCCAATCGGCCCTGATCGGGACTGGGAAGACAGCCCTGATAGGCCCCGATTACCGGCAAGGTCTAGGGACCCGACCCGTGTATGAATTCGTGCACCAGGCCTCTAGTCCTATCTAATAAAAGACAAAAAGGGTAATTAACCATACCTCCGCTATGCTTCCCATTGGCTAATCAGAGTGATATGCAAATTAACTGCCAACAAAGATGGCGGCTGGCAGCCACGCAGCTGAAGTGAACATGAGGCTTGCTTGCTCCAGTGATGGAGGAAGCCAAGGTTCCCGGCCTGCTGCTGCCGGGCTCTGAGCCTGAAAGCAACAATGTTTCAATTATAGAAGCTAAACAAACCCCAGATACCGGCTTTCAGCCGGCCGCAGCCTCAGAGCTGGGAGCGCCAGTGACGGCAACAATGTTTCAATTATAGAAGGTAAATAAATCCCAGAAAAAAAAAGAAAAGAAAAAAAGGAGAGGCTGGGAGCTTCAGTCTCTGGCCAGCCTGAAAACGGCCCTCAGCCCCTCACCCAGACTGGCCAGGCACCCCAGCAGGACCCCCACCCTGATCTGAAACACCCTTCAGGGCAAACCAGCTGGCCCCCACCAGTGCACAAGGCCTCTATCCTATATAGTAAAAGGGTAATATGCAAACTGACCCTAACAGCAGAAAGACTGGGAATGACTGGTCATTATGACACACACTAACCACCAGGGGGCAGACACTCAATGCAGGAGCTGCCCTCTGGTGGTCAGTGTGCTCCCACATTGGGGAGCTCTGCTCACCCACAAGCCAGGCTGATGGCTGCCAGTACAGCGGTGGTGGTAGGAGCCTCTCCTGCCCCCTCAGCAGTGCTAAGGATGTCCGACTACAGCTTAGGCCTGCTCCCCGCTGGCAAGTGGACATCCCCTGAGGGCTGCCGGGCTGCCAGAGGGATGTCTGATTGCCATCTTAGACCCAATCCCCCGGGGAGCAGGCCTAAGCCAGCAGGTGATCATCCCCCGAGGGGAGAGGGCACAGGCTGGGCTGAGGGACCCCCCTCCCCCGAGTGCACAAATTTTTGTGCACCGGGCCTCTAGTATATATATAATGATGAGATTTGAGAGGGCAAAAAGCATATATTACTCATACTGGTATGTCTATCCACAGCATTTAGGACTTCATCAAGTTACAATAGTCCTTGGCAAAGGCTTGCCGAATAAACTCTACAGTTTTTTTCATCATTTCTCTAAAAGCTAGATTAACTCTAAGATAAAAACTAATATAAAAATGTGCATAATTAACCAAGGGACTTTAAGTTGTATATATTTTGCTGGAATTTTCCAAGTGCAATTTTATTATTAATCTTCAATAAAAAATTTTTTCTCAAAGTACATAGAGAATTACATTGCACATGATGATGTATTTGTGAGGTTGAGAGGACTTAGCTCTTTAATATTTTCTACTTAAGGCTATTTGTATTTTGAATACATACATGTTTAAAATAGTGTTAATAGCTGCATAATGTGACAAATTTCTTTTTAAAATATACATTTGCTAAAGTACATAAATCAGAACTGTATAAATTAAGATAAAAAACAAATAAAAATAAGTACTTACTTTAATCATCTTAATAATTAAATATTTGCAAAAGTATTTGCTGATTGGTTCAATATAGAATTCTGTAATTCTTGAATATTTGCCTTCTGCTTATGTAGAAATGAAGAGATAGCATATCTCTAGAGTCAAAACCTACAATTGTATTATTTTTGCTAAGTGTAACTGAGTGAGCTTTGTCTAAGTTTCCTTTGCGTTATCCATGAAGTTAATTAAATGCTATCTAAATACTTTTTCTACCTGAAAATTTCATTTTATCTCAAATGAACCACTTCTAATATCATATCTGCTTGTTGAAATAAAGGCAGACAATCAAACTAAAGGTAAGATTATAATAAAGACACTGACTCATTTCTCTGTTTCTTGTGGGACATTATTAATGTTTTCCTAAGTTCCAGAGGTTGAACTTAGGTTATCCTCATTTATACATAGTTTCCCAGTCTTATACTTGGAGATTTTTTTCATTCTGTTTTTATTTGTCCAACAAATAATTATTGAGCATCTACATTATATCAAGAAATTTTTAGGTTTTTGGGGGTACAACAGTGAACAAAACAAAGATACCGGCTCTTCTGGAGATTACGTTCTACTTTGGTGATACAGTGAACATATACTGTATATATAACAGAGGCCTGGTGCATGAATTTGTGCACCAGTAGGGTCCCTTGGCCTGGCCTGCGGGATTGGGCTGAAACCGGCTCTCTGACATCTCCCGAGGGGTCCCAGATTCTGAGAGAGTGTAGGCCAGGCCGAGGGACCCCACTGGTGCACGATTGGGGCCAGGGAGAGACGTGGGAGGTTGACCAGCTGGGGAGGGACTGTGGGAGGGCTCCAGTGTGTGTGTGGCTCATCTCACTCAGTCCTGATTGGCCAGACCCCAGCAGCAAGCTAACCTACCCGTCGGGGCATCTGGTCCTGGTGGTTAGTGCACGTCATAGCAACTGGTCAACTGGTCAACTGTCTGCCCCCTAGTGGTCAGTGCACATCATAGCAAGCAGTTGAACAGCCTTAACATATCGTTAGCATATTACACACACTTTGATTCGTTGAACAGCTGACCAGTTAACTGGACACTTAGCATATTAGGCTTTTTATTATACAGACAGTCCTCAGGTTACGTTGGACTCGACATACATCGTTTTGTGGTTATGTCACCATCTCCCATTTATTTATAAAAAAAAAGTTCCGTCATTTCGATGTATGTACATATGTGCTTTATGTGTTTTTATTATTTATTTACCACAAGTAAAGATCAGGAATTGTTATCTTTCTTTTAAATTGTTTTTACTGTTTCACTTCATTGCTGCTGTGTATGTGCTCCATGTGAGTGACGTAGGTGCTTATGTAGGTGGGTTCCAACTTACGGCGAAAATCGCATTACTTCGCGCCATAGGAACAGATCTCCAACATAACCTGAGGACCTACTGTATATGATATATAAACTATATTGTAAGTGACAAGGATTGTGAATTTAAAAGATGTGTAGCAAATAAAGGGGCTATTGTGAGTGCTGGGGTGGAAATTGTGGCAGGTTGCAAATTAAAAAATGTGTAGCCTTAATTAAGAAGCTGAGGTTAGAGCAATATTTAAAGAAATGAAAAAGTTAGCCATGCTAATGCATTGGGAAGAGAACTCTAAGCAGAAGAAAGTTCTAGAGCCAAATTGGAAAAGCTGGGATGTGTTTAAAATGCTTAAGGAAGTATAAAGAAATAGTGTGGCTGGATCACAATAAATATGGAGAGTAGGATGAGAGACATTGGAAATTAAAGGTGAGATTGATGGTGAAGAAGCAGATCCTCTATAGCATCGTAGGTCTTTGAAGGACTTTGGATTTTACGCTGAGTCAAATGGGTAGCCACTGGGATTTTGAGCCAATTTTAGGAGAATAACAGTATTCTTTGCCTTTTAATATATTTTGTTTATTAATTTCAGAGAGGAAGGGAGAGGGAGAGAGAGAGATAGAAACATCAATGTTGAGAATTATTGATCAGCTGCCTCCTGCACATCCCCTACTAGGGAATGAACAAAGGGGGGGAAAGGGGGTAAAGAAAAATGAACAGAGTCTCAGAGAAATGTGGGAGACCATTAGCATGCCAACATACACGTAATGGGAGTACTAGAAGAGAGAAAAAGGAGAAAAAATAATTGAAGAAATAATGGCTGAAATAATGTGGTTTTAAAGTGGGATCTTTCAGTATGGTTGTGCTGTAATTTTCCAGCCGCATTCAGTTATGTGGGTCTGATTATGGAATGGGGAAAGAGCTTGGCTCAGCCAAGCAAGCAGGACAAAGTAAGGGGGGAAAGGAAGGTACAAGAGCAATTATGAGAAACTATGGAATTAAAACTGGGTAAGGAAGAGCATCAGGGTAGTGAAGGGCAGAACAGGTGGTTGTGTCAGTGAATTGGAAGTCTTCATGTGCCAAATAGATTTGAGATGTTCCTCAGTGAAAGGTACTCATTACATTTTGTTACATCACATGATCACAGTTGTGTGCACATGTTGCAGTTATTGGCAATGACAAGGTCTGAGATTTCACTTTAGAGGGAATGATTGAGGTGGATAGATACCCTTGGAATGGGAAGCATTTAAAGAACTAAAAAATACAGGGTATTGGAATAACCATGTATACATGTGTAGAAATTGCTGCTAGTTAAGTCAGGCATTCTAATGGATAAAGTAGGAGTGAACCAGGAACTAAAATTTTTGATAAAATACATAGGAATGATCCTGGGTGTGAGTAGCTGATAGCAATAATGTATTTATTTTCCAGCACGTGACTATGGAGTCCGATCTGGTAGGTAAGCCTTTAAATTAGATAAATTAATGTTCCCCTTTTCTTCAGGATTTGTGATTAAAGGTTGACTTCTTCAACTAGGATGATAATTGTTAGTGCAAAATATAATGTGGTCTCTTTGGCTTGAACCATGGAGAGTTGGCAGCTGTGTTTAGTTTCATTCCTCTTGGTTTAAATTTCCCCATAACTCTGGGCATGTTTTTCTTAGTTATACCTTATACAATATTTCTTGTGCGAGTTTAATTGATCTTTTAGAATCTATTTTTACCTTAAATTCTTATTTCCATCCTGAATTGTTTTACTGATGTATTAGCCAAAGTTCTTAACTGTGTACAGGAAACTATATCTGGCTTAAGGGATAAAACTATCTCATAGATTAATTAGTAGGATTACAAAACATAAGACCCTAAGCTGAGCTTCTGGGAACAGCCCCACATTGAATATAAAATGGTCTGTCACCATTATAGCTGCCTCTAGATCAGTGGTTCTCAACCTGTGGTTTGCGACCCCTTTGGGGGTCGAACGACCCTTTCACAGGGGTCGCCTAAGACCATTGGAAAACACATATATAATTACATATTGTTTTTGTGATTAATCACTATGCTTTAATTATGTTCAATTTGTAACAATGAAATGGGGGCTCACCACAACATGAGGAACTGTATTAAAGGGTCCCGGCATTAGGAAGGTTGAGAACCACTGCTCTAGATGATTGACAAGCTATAGAATCAGATGCTGCCATCACAGCTAATGTCTCAAAAACCAATTGGGAAACTGCTAAATCTACATGTTGGAGAGCTGCTTCTGCCCATAAAAAGAGTAGTTTTTTGGGTTTTTTTTTTGTTTTTTTTTTTTTTTTACTTTGTCAAATGATTCAGTTCTGAATGGAGATCTTTGACAAGGATATCTGATTGGTGAAACCTAAATTATATTAGAATCTCTGGAGGAAAAGGACTCAGGGATTATACTTTTGTCTTTCAGGCCCTGAAAGCTAGAAAGTTGTTAGGATGGATGTTAAGAGTATTAAACTCCAGGATCCAGTATCAACCAGGTGTATAATTTTGGCTTCTGATGTAATTTGAAATGTAGTAAGAGGATTAAATACACTAGCTAGATTTGATCAGGACAAAGACTTTACATAATTCACCAAAATCTTGCTGTGCTAAGTCCTAGCATCTTCCTAAGAGAGTTTTAAAAAGAAAATCTTCTTTGAAGATTTTGGAAATTAAAACTCTGGTCTTACCCAATTTGAAAGGGCTAGTGAGAATTATTTTATCATGATCACTCTCATCACCCATAGTATTTGATTAGCTAATTAACCACCCCATCTCATTCCCTCATGATTCTGAACCTATTTAGAAATATATAACAGAAATTAGAATGAGCAGACATCATCTGTTTTATTATAGTTGCAAGGCTGGATTAGAAAATTTAGCTTGGATTTCAAATAAAATCTTTTTTTCTTTTTCTTTCTCCCTCCATAGAAGCTGCACAGAAATATTACAAATAGAGCAGTTGAATAACCAAAAACTTGACTGCACAAGGCATAGCCTGTTCTCTTTATTTTATTGTATGGAAAATGCATGATGGGAGATAAAGTGTTTAGGGGTGTGTAGGGCTCACAGGCAGGGAATTTCCAAAACAAAAGTCCAAGAGTAGTAGTGACAAAGAAAGGGAAGCCCAAGAGCTTGGAGATTAGGACCTTAACCTTCCCAATTAAAGATAAAGAGAAAATAGGTATCAGACTTTTTAGAATTTTATCAGATTCCTTCTACCAAAGAAAGAAACTAATGAATGTTAAGATTAGAGCAAATTTTACCCTAAAAATGTTCGTGAGGCGTTTTCAAGGCTTGACAAAAACTTTGAAGAGGGAGATGATGACTTATCATGTGTCCATCATCATCACTAGCCCCTCATCATGATCAGGATCATCATCATCATCATCATCATAATTACCATCACTATGAACCACCAACATTGTCATTTCAAACATTTGTGGAGGATCTAATATATATATATATATATATATATATGTATATATATATATATATAATTTTTCATGTCACATAAAATCCAAATTATTTTAAAAATAAAAACTGAGGAGGATTTATAATTAATGTCTATCGTCTATCGAGATGATATATTGTTGAGAGGAATAGAGTTTGGGGTAGGGATTGGGGAGGAAATAATGTCTAAGAACTGAGGCATCTGGGATAATTCAAGAAGGCATGGAGTTAAGTCATATTTGGGCCTTAGAAGAAATATTGATACAGGGATTCAGAGTGCAGACCTACTACAGAGATGAGGGATAAGACAAATCATTATTTGCCTCATTAAAGAATCTGTGTATATCCAGTTGAGAATTTCACAATTCTCTCAAAGAAATGGGATTTGATCTTTAAAAAAAAATAATTCCTAATTACCTAATTACGACTGTAACACTAAATGACTAATGTTATTAAAGTTCTCTTTTAAGAATCTAATATTCTTTATACCACAATGTTCCTCCAAAAAAACAACAAAACAGTTCATCAATCTGTTTACTACAAGTTTCAAAATGAATTTTTTTTAAATGAACAAGTCATTCTGTTTTTGTGTTCTCCAAGTCAACCCTACCATCATCCAAAACCCTTATTTGCTTCCTCGTGTTTTGAGAACTAAGCAGCATATTGGGGGTTTCAGTTGGATACTGTATGGTATCTTGTAATTCTGGGAAATTTTGGGGACAAAGCTGAGATTATTCAACAAAAGGAAAACAAATAATCTCATGTTTTCAGTCATTTCTTCCAAGTGAATACTGATTTTCATGCAGGCAATTCATTTTTTATTTTACTTCTAGCCCACCCCTCTACCCCCCACAAAATAACTTTATTTTTTACCTTAATAAAGTACCTCTGATTTATTCTGCTGATTAGTCACACAGTTGATGCATTTTATTAGAAAATCTTTCAAATATGAAGATGTTCTGTTCCTCAAGTATTTTTAAATAAACCACAGAATTAATGGAGATAAAAGTTTGAATCATTGAAAAGGAAGAATAAAATAACTTTCATCTTAGCTCTGAGCAGCAGATAAGAACAAGTAGACTGCTGTTGTTTTAATAAGTCTATGCATTTTTAAATGGATTTTCTTAAATGCCCATTTAATGTTTTAAAATCACTGGTGTTTTTTATGAAAAAAATGAAAAGTAATTTTCAAAGGCACTTATGAGGTCTATTCTTATCTCATTAAATACAATGGAGTTGCATGCTTTACACCTACCTCCCTAGGACAAAGGGAATTCAATTTTCAAATAAGAACCCACAGATGCCATGGCTCTGTGTAATATTTCCTCTTTATTTTCTTTCTTCTACTTAAGCACCTGGGTTTTGTATGAACCCAGAATGAAGAGAAAGAAAACAAATCCATGCTAACAAATACATAGTTACAGCAAAATTAGCTTAGATAATCACTGATCATTTAATTTTTTTATATTAGAATTTATCACAAAAACCGCATGAGTTAAATCATCTCAAGACTGAATTCTCAGTAGGTTAACATGAAAATGTATCAGCAGAGAAATGGTTAGTGATTGTGAAAATGGACCTGGAATCTTAAAACAATGACAAATTTCTATTGTATTTTTTTTATTCTATTTGCCTTTTATTTACATCTTAGATATACATATTTTCCTGTTTGTTACCACAATTAGAGAGTCTTGTATCTTACACATAATGTTATGATTTGCACTACCAGCATCACATTACTATTATTGTAATTAATTCTAACCTTTATAAAGCCACAACATCAATAAAGGTATGCTACATATATGAATATTATTCTGCAATTGTTGTATTTTAATATATTTTTTATTGATTAAGATATTACATATGTGTCCTTATCCCCACATTATCCCCTACCCCCCGCTCAATTGTTGTATTTTAATCCATATTTTAACTACTACCTTTAGTTTTTTGTTGTTAATATTTATTCAGTTCAGTAAACATTAAGAAATGAGGTATTGAGACATCAACTTTCTTAACCTTCTCCTTTAATATTTAACAGTGGCCTAGGAGTACATAGTAAATGCTCAAGATTAATTTTTGGAATCACATAATTTTAAATATACATAAAATTTAATAATCTAACTACAGTAGGTCCTCGAGTTACCTTGGAGATCCATTCCTACGGCTCGATGTAATGCAATTTTCACCATAAGTTAGAACCCACCTATATTAGTACCTACGTCACTCACATGGGGCACAAACACAGCAGTAATGAAGTGAAACAGTAAAAAAAATTAAAAGGAAGATAACAATTCCTGACCTTTACTTGTGGTAAATAAATAATAAAAAACATAAAGCACATATGTACATACGTTGAAATGACAGAACTTATTTTTTTTTTTATAAATAAACTAGTGGCCCGGTGCACAAAATCCATGAACATTAAAAGGGGATTAATTAGAGGAAATATTTTAATATTGCTATTTGCCCTTTCTCTATAATACAAGTGTCAGAGATGAAAGAAAATTAGTAAAATGTGTATGAAAATCGTCCTGCTGTCAGAGTCTGGGGAGCACCACAGGACCAAGAGTCAAGTCCCTGACCACCCACGTGAGCCTCGAAATCACGTGAGACTCAGACCCGGCCGGTCCCACCCTTGTGAATCCCTGCAGGATGGGGTCGTGACTTGAGGTCCCCTGTCAAGCCCTGCCAGGTGGGGGATGCAGCCTGAGATTCCCCCATCAAACCCCACTGGGCAGGGGGCGCAGCCTCAGGTCCCCCAGCCCAATGACAGGAGGGGGGCGCAGCCTCAGATCCCCCGTCAAGCCCTGCCAGGAGGGGGCATAGCCTCAGGTCCCCAGTCAAGCCCCACCAGGCGGCAGGCATGGCCTAAGGTCCCCTGGCCTCGTGCTGGGGTGGGGTTGTGGCCTCAGGTCCCCTGGCCTGGTGCCGGGGCAGGGGGCACAGCCTGAAGGCCCCCTGTCAAGCCCCACCGGGCAGGGGGTGTGACCTGAGGTCGCCTGTCAAGCCCTGCCGGGCGGGAACCACAGCTTCAGGTCCCCTGGCCTGGTGCCAGGAGGGAGGCGCAGCCTCAGATCCCCCGTCAAGCCCTGCTGGGTGGGGGGCACAGCCTCAGGTACCCTGGCCTGGCTTTGGGAGGGAGTGCAACCTCAGCTCCCCCGTGAAGCCCCACTGGGAGGGGAGTGTAGCTTCAGGTCCCCCGTCAAGCCCCACTGGGTGGGGGGGGGGCATGGGCCTGAGGTCCCCCGGCCCAGCCCTGGAGCTGGAGGCGCACCTTGAGGTCCCCTGTCAAGCCCCGCCAGGTGGGGGTTGTGGCCTCACGTCCCCCAGCCCAGCACCAGTTAGGGGCGTGGACCTGAGGTCTCCTGGCCTAACACCAGGGTGGGGGCACAGCCTGAGGTCCCCTGTCAAGCCCACGGGGGGTGTGGGGTTGGGGGGGCACAGCCTCAGGTCCCTGCTGATTGCTCGTTAAAGCTTGTTGCGGGAACTCAGCCTCCACTGTGGGTACAGCCATCTTGTGTTACGGAAACCCTGCCTCCACTATGGGTGCCACCATCTTTGTGGTGGAATGATGGTCAATTTGCACATTCCCTCTTTATTACATAGGATGGGAGATGGCGACGTAACCACATCGAGTCCGGCATAACCTGAGGACTGTCTGTATTTAGGGGAGAGGAAGGAAACTGAAATAAAGAAAGATTACATGATTTGATCAGTTGCTGAAAGTGATAAGTCTGAAATTAGTTAGAAAGTGATGTCCTGACTCATTCAGTCAAGTTTTTATTAGAAAAGTGATGGCATATTGGAAGGAAGCCTGTCATGGCATTCTGCTGGACACAAAGCTGGGCATGAAAGTTTAACACATCATTCTCAGCTACAGATGTAAGACATATAAAATTAAAGAAATATAAAATTATATGCATGAAACAGCTAGAGATTAAAGCCAAGTGATTTTATATCTTTATCTATTTCTCTATTAGTAAGCTCACAAAGGAACTTTAAAACAAATTTCAAAAATGAAACTCTTCTTTTATTCTTTATAGAAAATATAATGGATGATATTTTCTTAAGAATTATCAATTAAAATATCATAATTCAATTTGTACCCCAGAAGCACAGTTGTACATAGTAAAGACCTCAGGTAATGGATATAACAAACTATAATAGTCAAGATACAAATCAAGTAATGAAGGTTCAGCCTTCCTTTCCTTATAATTATAATTAAAACTAGAGGCCTGGTGCACGAAATTCATGTATGTGGGGAGGGGTGTCCCTCAGTCTGGCCTGCACCCTCTCACAATCTGGGACTCCTCAGGTAGGGTCCCTAGGCCTGGCCAGCAATCGGGGCCTATCAGGGCTTTCCTTCCCCTGGCTGCTGGCAGCTGACCCTGCCCCCACCACTGCCACTGCTTGCCATCTGTGTGGTGCTGCCCCCCCTCCCCTGTCACCAGTCGCCTCCCTCTGCAGGCGACAAAAATGGGGTGTGATTGCTTAGCTGGCCTGGGCCTCCCTCTACGGGACAATCGCTGGCCAGCCCTACACACCCACCAGAGCATCACTGGCCAGTGGCCTGGGCCTCCCTTTGTGGGGCAATTGATTGCGGGGCCCCCAGATCAATCGTCCCATAGAGGGAGGCCCCACCCACCCACTGCAGTGCCACCAGCCGGGTGGCCTGAGCCTCCCTCTGTGACTGCCACCCAGGTGACCTGGGCCTCCCTCTGCAGGTGGATCGATTGCAGGGCTCCGTGATCTATGCTTAGCAGAGGGAGGCCCCGCCCAACTGGCCCAGGCTCCGCAATCTATGGCTGTGCTGTGGAGAGGGAGGCCCCTCCCACCTGCCATAGCGCCTCCAGCTGGTTGGGCGGAGCCTTCCTCCCCTGATCCATCGCTGAGCAGAAGGTGGCCTGGACCTCCCTCTTTGGGGTGATTGATCATGGAGCCACCCCATCTATCGCCCCTCAGAGGGTGGCCTGGGCCTCCCTCTGCAGGGCGATCATGGGCGATGGTGGGGCCCCCCAACCAATCGAGTAACACCCACCTTGGCTGGCCTGGCGCCAGCACATGTCATAGCATGGTCGTCTGGAAGGTCATCTGGACGGTCGTTCTGCTGTTTGGTCGTTCAGTCGATTTGCATATTATGCTTTTATTATTATAGATAATAATAATAATAATACATCTGAAAGGGTTATTATGGAATTCTGTATAACATATAATGTTTTACTAATAGTGTATAAAATGATATATGATATACAGTCTATATTATATTAAATTATGTATATCTATATACATATATGGCTAATATGCTAAGTGTCTTTCCCTCCATCCGGTTAATGACATCATGTAGCAATGCCCAGCTTTCTCTCCCTAGTGACAACTAGCCTCCTTGCAGTTTCTGCAGCTCAGGAACTCAACTTCCTTTATAGCCAGGTTGAAACATTTCACACTGTAACCAAATGTGAAGCGTTTTCCCATGCCTGATCTCATTTGATCCTCACAGAAATCCTGAAGTAGGTAGATAGGAGACTTGGTGGAATCCTATTATCTTTTCATTAGCCAGTAAATGGAGATTTAGAAAGCCTAGAAACTTGACTGGACTGAAAAGAAGTAAGAAATGGCGGACCTTGAAAATGACTTCAGGTTTTCTCACTGGGCAGAATATAGTCAAACACTACTGCAGTTAAATATTTCACCCTTTGTTCTCCCTGCGTGATCTACAATAATAACCTGCTTCTTGTTGATATTTACTGCTGTGTTGCTGCCAATTACCTGAAAAAGAAGTTGGGGTGCTTCACTGGGCTGGAAAAAGTTTAGCTAAATCAGAAAGCAGGACTAATTAAGCAAGTTTGTTCTATATCTATAAAAGGTTAAGTTGACTTGTGCATGTGTGATACATATAAAGCTCTCTCTGGTGCCAATTGCGTGCATATGTTTCCGTCTGTCATTGTGAATTTGGTTGACCCTTCTATTATAGAGAAAGGGAGAATAGCGATATTAAAATACTTCTAATTAATTTCCTTTCAATGTCCACGAATTCGTGCACTGGGCCACTGGTATTATTATAAATAAGGTATATTATATTATATTTTGAATATATTTTATTATATTAACTGTGTTCAAAATTGAGATTTGACTAAAATGTGATCAGATATTAGATATTTATAGTAATCTTTTGATACCTACCCATCAAACTCTCCAGAGGAATTAGAACAAAAACAGGTTGGAGAACAGTGTCAGTATGAAACTATTAAAAGTCAGCCAAAATGGAAAGAGGTTTCCTGCATGCCTGCATTAAGCTTACATAAGCATCTCTCCAGAAGGCCAGTGCATCTATTGACAATATATTTGTGTAAGTTGTTTTTTTTATTATTGTTTAAAATATTAGTACATATATCTCTTTTTCCCCCCTTGACCTCCCCCTAACCTTCCCTACCCTGTGGCACATGCCCTCACCCCCTGCCCCAGTGTCTTGTGTCCATTGGTTATGCTTATATGCATGCATACAAGTCCATTGGTTGATCTCTCACCGTCCCTGCAATCATACCCTGTCTTCCCACTGTAGTTTGATGGTCTGTTCAATTCTTCTTTGCCTCTATATTTATTTTTGTTCATCAGTTTATAATGTTCTTTACATTCCACAAATCAGTGAGATCATGTGATATTTATCTTACTCTGACTGGCTTATTTTTCTTAGCATAATGCTCTCCAGTTCCATCCATGTTGTTGCAAATGGTAAGAGTTCCTTCTTTTTTACAGCAGCATAGTATTCCATTGTGTAGATGTACCACAGTTTTCTAATCCATTCATCTGCTGTTTAGGCTGTTTCCAAATCTTAGCTATTATAAATTGTGCTGCTATGAACATAGGGGTGCATATATTCTTTCTGATTGGTGTTTCTGATTTCTTGGGATATATTTCTAGCAGTGATATTTCTGGGTCAAATTGCAATTCCATTTTTAATTTTTTAAGGAAACACCATACTGTTTTCCATAGTAGCAGCACCAGTCTGCAGTCCCACCAGCAGTGAAGGAGGGTTTTTTTTTCTCCACATCCTCTCCAGCACTTGTCATTAGTTGATTGGTTGATGATAGTCATTCTGGCAGGTGTGAGATTGTATCTCATTGTTGTTTTGATTTGCATCTCTCAGATGATTAGTGACTTTTGAGCATGTTTTCATATGTCTCTTGGCCTTCTGTATGTCCTTTTTCAAAAAGTGTCTATTTAGGTCCTTTGCCCATTTTTTTGATTGGATTGTTTATCTTCCTTTTGTTGAGTTGTGTGAGTTCCCTGTAAATTTTGGAGATTAAACCCTTATTGGAGATAATATGTTCTCCCATGCGGTGGACTTTCTTCTTATTTTGTTGATGGTTTCTTTTGCTGTGCAGAAGCTTTTTATTTTGATGTAGTCCCATTTGTTTATTTTCTCCTTAGTTTACATTGCCCTAGGAGCTGTATAAGTAAAGATATTGCTATGACAAATGCCTGCTATTTTGCTGCCTATAGCTTCTTTTAGGATTTTTGTGATTTCCCATCTTCTGTTTAAGTCCTTTATCCATTTTGAGTTTATTTTTTTTGTATGGTGTAAGTTGGTGGTCTAGTTTCATTTTTTTTTTTCATGTATCTGTTCAAGTTTCCCCACACCATTTATTAAAGAGACTGTCTTAACTCCATTGCATGCCCCTACCTCCTTGTCAAATATTAATTGCGCATAATGGCTTGTGTCAATTTCTAGATTCTCTGTTCTGTTCCACTGGTTTATAAGTCTGTTCTTGTGCCAGTACCAGGCAGTTTTGAGAACAGTGGCTTTGTAGTATAACTTGATATCTGGTATTGTGACCCCTCCAACATTGTTCTTCTTTCCCAAGATTGCTGCAGCTATTCAGGGTCTTTTTTTATTCCAGATAAATTTTTTGTGAGTTTGTTCTAGGTTTTTGAAGTATGCCATTGATATTTTAATGGGGATTGCAGTGAATTTAGAGATTTCTTTGGGTAGTATAAACATTTTAATGATGTTTACTCTACCAATCCATGAACATGGTATATTGTTCCATTTGTTTATCTCTTCCTCTGTCTCTTTTTTCAGCATCCTGAAACTTTCTGAGTACAGGTACTTTATCTCCTTGTATCTTATTTATTCCTATGTATCTTAATTTTTTTATTGTGAGAGTAAGTGGGATTGTTTTTTTAGTTTCTCTTTCTGTGAGTTCATTATTGGTGTATAGAAAAGCCATAGATTTCTGAGTGTTAATTTTTTATCCTGCTACATAAATTAATTTTTTTAAGTCTAGTAGTTTTTTGATGGTGTCTTTGAAGTTTTCTATGTACAATATCATGTCATCTGCAAATAATGGCAGTTTTACTTCTTTTCCGACTTTGATGCCTTTTATTTTTCTTCTTGTCTGATTTCAATGGCTAGTACTTCCAGTACTATGTCGAACAGTAGTGGTGAGAGTGGGCATCCCTGTCTTGTTCCTGTTCTTAAGGTAAATGATTTTAGTTTTTGCCCATTGAATATGATGTTGGCTTTAGGTTTGTCATATATGGCTTTTATTATGTTGAAGTATGATCCTTCTAATCTCACCTTGCTGGGAGTTTTTATCAAGAAAGGATGTTGGATGTTGTCAAATGCTTTTTCTGCAGCAATGGATATGATTATATGGTTTTTATCTCTCAGTTTGTTTATGTGGTGTATCATGCTTATTTATTTGCAGATACTGTACCATCCTTGCATTCTGGAATAAATCCCACTTGGTCAAGGTGTCTGATCTTTCTAATATAATGCTGGATTTGATTTGCTAGAATTTTGTTGAGAATTTTGGCATCTATGTTCATGAGGGCTATGGGCCTGTAATTCTCTTTCTTTGTATTGTCTTTATCTGGTTTTTGGGATTAGAGTAATGCTGGCTTAGTAGAAAGAGCTTGGAAATGTTCCTTCCTCTTGGATCTTTTGAAATAGTTTGAGAAAGATATGTTTTATTTCTTCTTGGAATGTTTGAAAAAACTCCCCTGTGAAGCTGTCTGGTCTGGGGCTTTTGTTTGTTGGAAATTTTTTGATTACTGCTTCAATTTCCTCCACAGTTATTGGCCTGTTCAGATTTTTTTTATTATTCCTGGTTGCGTTTTGGAAGGTTGTTTTTTTTTTCTAGGAATATGTCCATTTCTTCTAGGTTGACCAGTTTGTTGGAATTGAGTTCCTCATAGTATTTTTTAATGATTCTTCATATTTCTGTGGGGTCTGCTGTTATTTCACCTCTTTCATTTCTGATTTTATTTGGGTCCTCTCTCTTTGCTTCTTGGTGAGCCTGGCTAGAGGTCTATCAATGTTCTTTATCCTTTCAAAGAACCAGCTCTTGGTTTCATTGATTTTTTTATTTTTTTATTTTTTTTTTGGTTTCTATGTCATTTATTTCCACTCTGATCTTTATTATTTCCTTTCTTCTGCTCACTCTGAGCTTTTCTTGTTGCTCTCTTTCTAATTCTTTAAGTTGCAGAGATAGATGGTTTATTACCAGTTTTTCCTTGTTTTTTTGAGATAGGCCTGTAATGCTATGAACTTCCCTCTCAGGACTGCTTTCACTATGTCCCATAGATTTTGGATTGTTGTGTTTTCATTGTTGTTTGTTTCCAGGATGTTTTTTATTTTTTCTTTGATCTCTTTGGTAACCCAATCATTGTTTAATAGTATTTAGCCTCCAATGTTTGAATTTTTGTGATTGTTTTTATTGTAGTTGATTTCTAATTTTATGCCATTGTGATCTGAGAAGATTCTTGATATGATTTCAATCTTCTTGAAAATGGAGAGACTTTGCCTGTGTTCCAAAATGTGGTCTATCTTTGAAAATGTCCCATCTGCACTTGAGAAGAATGTATATTCTGTAGCTTTGGGGTGGAATGTTCTAAATATGTCAATTAAGTACATCTGATCTAGTGAGTCATTTAGGATTGATATTTCTTTGTTGATTTTTTGTTTAGAGGATTTATCCTGTGGTGTTAATGGGGTAGTAAAGTCTCTTACTATGATTATATTGCTGTCAATCCCTCCCTTGATATCTTCCAGAAGTTTTTTTTAATGTATTTGGGTGCTCCTGCATTGGGTGCATATATGTTTACCAGAGTTATATCCTCTTGTTTTATTGATCCTCTTAGAATTATGAAGTGGCCTTCCTTGTTTCTTGTTATGGTCTTCATTTGAGGTCTATTTTGTCAGATATAAGTATTGATACCCCAGCTTTTTTTTTCATTTCCTCTTGCCTGAAAGATATTTTTCCATCCCTTCATTTTCAATCTGTGTGAGTCCCTTGTTCTGAGGTGGGTTTCTTATAGACAGCATATATATGGGTCACGTTTTCTTATCCATTTAGTTACTCGATGTCTTTTGATTGGAGCATTTAATCCATTTACATTTAATGTTATTATTGATAGGTACCTGTTTGTAGCCATTTATGTTCTTTATGCCTATATTCCTTCCTCCCTTTCTATTTTTTTCTTTTTTTCTTTTTAAAAAATATATTTTATTGATTTTTTTACAGAGAGGAGGGGAGAGGGATAGAGAGTTAGAAACATCAATGAGAGAGAAACATTGATCAGTTGCCTCCTGCACACCCCCTGCTGGGGATGTGCATGCAACCAAGGTACATGCCCTTGACAGGACTCAAACCTGGGACCTTTCAGTTCACAGGCCGACGCTCTATCCAATGAGCCAAACCAGTTAGGGCTATTTTTTCTTTTTATAGCTTTTCTTTTAGCATTTTTTTTGCATTGCTGGCTTGGTAATGATAAACTCCCTTAGCCTTTTTGTCTGTGAAGCTTCTGATTTCCCCTTCAATTTTGATTGATAGCCTTGATTGATAGAGTATTCTTGGATTCAGTCCCTTGCTTTGCATCACTTTGTATACTTCATTCCATTTCCTTCTGGCTTGATGTGTTTCTGTTGAGAAATCATTTAATAATCTGATAGGGGGTCCTTTGTAGGTCTCTCTCTCTCTCTCTCTCTTGCAGCCTTTAAGATTCTCTCTTTGTCATTAACATTTGCCATTGTAATTATGATGTGTCTTGGTGTGGGTCTTTTAGGGTTCATCTTGCTTGGGACTCTGTACTTGTGTGACTTTTTTCTTCCCCATATTAGGGAAGTTTTCTGTCATTATTTCTTCAAATAGATTCTCTAATTCTTGCTTCTCTTCTTGTCCTTCTGGCACCCCTATTATTTGTATGTTACTTCATTTCATGTTGTCCCAAACTCCCTTAGGCTCTCCTCTGCTTTTTAATTTTTTTCTCCAGTTGCTGTTCAGATTGGGCTTATTTCTCTACCTTATCTTCTAACTCACTAATTCAGTCCTCCGCTTCTTCTAGTCTACTGTTGAAACCTTCCATTGCATTTTTGATTGCTGCTATATCACTTTTATTTCTTCCTGATTTTTGCATAAGTTGTTGATTTTCTTGTCCATCTGGTTTATGAACTGTATGACCATTACTCTGAATTATTTTTCTGTCATATTGCATGCCTCCGTTTCACTTACTACCTTTCTTAGCTATTCCTCTTTTTCTTTCCTCTGGGGATTGTTTTGTTGTCTCCCCATTCCAGCTATCACCAGAAGGTCCAAACGCAGAGTTGTGGGGGCCTGAGCTGTGTGCAATGGGAGCATCACACCACCCAAGTGTCACTGAAGAGCTCTGACACTGAGATGTGTGGCTGCCATGGGTCGGTGGGAGCCATGCATGTGGAGAATCAGAGTCAGCGGCACTCAGTGCAGCCTTGTGAGTGCATCTAGAATCAGAGTCCCTGCATGCACCACGCTGAGAAAGAGTCCCCTCAGGCATGCTCTGAAAATCAGAGTCCCCAAGAGCATGCCAGAATCAGAGTCCCCATGTGCATGCTCCAAGAATGGAGAATCACAGTTTCTGTCAGTCGGTGCGGCCTTGCTCTGGTGCTGAGAATCAGGGCCCCTGTGCACGCATGCACAGAAAATTGGAGTCACTGGCACTCAGTGTGCCTGCACCGAGGCACCGAGAATCAGGGTTCCTGTGTGCATGTGGTGAGAAACAAAGTCCCCGCATGTGTGCACTGAGATTCAAAGTCACTGGTGCTCAGTGTGGCTTCCCATGCAGAGAATCGGGTTCCCCAACCTGCTTGGGGGCTGGGTTGCACAGCCACCCTGTGTTAGCAGGAGGTTTGTTCTCGTGCTACAGGAAACAGACTTCCTGTGTGCGTGAGACCTAAGTCAAAGTCAGGTTGCACAGCAGCCCTGAGTCGGCAGGAGGCCTGCTCGGGTGGCGTGGGTGTAGCAGGTACTCTGCCCTTGCGGTGGGCCAGTGGGGAGGGGGTGGGCCAGTGGGGAGAGGGATGGGTTCAGTGACTCACAGAAATCTACGCCGGGATGTCCGGTGTCTTTGTGTCCGTGGGTCTGCCTCTGTGGTAGCAGGTCTTTTTCCCGAGTGGCTGTAGGGTCCCCATATGCGTATGAGGCCAGACTGGGTGGTGGTGAGGCTAGGATCCTAGGTTCAAGCAGTTCTGCCCTTCAAGATGGCATGGTTTTTTTTTACAGCACTTACCGTCCCAGAGTGTTTGCAGTGGCAGCGGGGTTTTACAGTCTAAGACTGCCCGGTCCTCCAGACTCCCAAAAGTCCTGCAGGATCTAACTATCCCTAGCTCACACACACACACACACACACACACACACACACACACACACACACCTCTATTGCTCCCTCACTCTCTCATGCACTCTCCCTCCCTGCCTTCTTGCTGGTCACCATCTTCCCTCCTATTTGTGTAAGTTTTAAAAACACATGGTGTTCATTGTTACTTGGCTGAGTTTCTGTTCTATACACTGATTTTTCTGATTCTTACAACAATAGTTCATGACCTTTCCAGTGTTGCCTTTTAAAAATATAATTTTACAATATTAGTATTTGCCTGAATAAGTGATTAAAAATTTAAAATTCAGTTAACCAGATATTTTTCTTATATCAAGCAGTTCATAATGATTTTTTTCTCAATTTCAATGTTGTGCAGACTAATGGTTTGGTCATTATATTGAAAAAAATAAAGGGGGGAAAAAGCATAAAAAACCCACCATGTATTTCTAGGTCTTTAACTTTTTTTTTTTTTTTTAAGAAAATACAACATTACAATTATGAGTATAATCAAGACTTCAGGTTAAAGCACAGTTCATTTGGAATAGACTTATTTCTATTTGACCAAAATAAAATTTATTTTCTCTACTTTATAATGTCAAATACAAATATCATGTCAAGTAAAAATTCATATTTTCAGCAGATTTGGAGAGAGGTTTTGGTATGATCTGAAATACGCGTCACAGAAAATTTATGGAATGCCTCATCAATAATCACTTTGAGAAAAGCTAAAACTGAGCATTGCTTTTCACATAAATGGCTAGTATAATAAGGATAATCTGACAAAATATACATATTTGTGTATTAAATATAGAAAAGGGACAGTAAAAACAGCATAAAAGATGAAAAAATGGTGTACCAGCATAGGGTGCTTACCATGAATGAAGCTTGCAGGAGTGGAAGTTGCTCTGAGTAAGTCAGTGAGTAAGTGGTGAGTGAGTGGTGAGATTTCAGACATTACTGTACACTATTGTAGACTGTTAGTACTGTGCACTAGTTACACTAAATTTATAAAACAACATGAGACAAAATCAAGCACAAGAGAAAATAACATAATTGAGAGAGTAAACATGAGATACAATTTATAAGGCTGCTGCTGGTGCAACACGGCATACAGTTCTACAGCAACCTTTTTTTTTATAAATAGAAAGAGTTTACTCATAAAATAAAGATGAAAGGTTTAGTATAGTAAATACTATAAACCAGGAAGAGTCATTTATTAACATTACAGAGTATTATGTACTGTACATAATTGTAATTGCTATACTTTAATTTTTAAATTAAATTTATTGGGATGACATTGATACATGTTTCAAGTATATAATTCTATGATACATCATGTATATATTGCATTGTGTTTTTACCACTCAAAGTCAAATCTCCTTCTGTCATCATAAATTTGACCCCTTTTATTCTTTAGTATCTCTCCCATTCCCTTTTCCTCTGGTAACCACCTTACTGTTGTCTGTCTATGAGTTTCTATTTGTTTGTTAAATTGTCGCTTTCAGTTTTATAACTCACAGATGAGTCTAATCATATAGTTCTTGACTATTTCTGTCTAATTTATTTCACTTAGCATATTTTCAAGATCCATCCACATTGTCGCAAATGGCAGTATTTCATATTTTCTCATGGCTGAGCAGTATTCTATTGTATATATGTACCACATAAGTACTAAACTTATGGCTCTTGGTCTTAAAGATTTTATGAATTTGACTTCACAATCAAGGGAAGTAAAAGCAACAATCAATGAATAGGACTTTAACAAACTAAAAAGCTTCTGCACAGCAAAAGAAACCACTAACAAAACAAAAAAGCAACCAACCAAATGGGAGAAGATATTTGCAAACAACACCTTTGACAAGGGGTTAATGTCCAAAATATATGAAAAAATCATACAACTTAACAATAAAATATAAACAATCCAATTAAAAATGGGCATAGGACCTGAAAAGACACTTTTTTTTCCCAAAAAGACATGCAAATGAGTCACAGGCATATGAAAAGATGTTCAACTACACTAGCTATTAGGGAAATGCAAATCAAAACTACAATGAGATACCATCTCACACCTATTAGAATGGTTATTGTCCACAAGTAATAAGTGTTGGAGAGATTGTGGAGAAAAAGGAACTCTTATTCACTGCTAGTGGGAATGTAAACTATATTTACTATACTTTTATACAACTGGTAGTACAGTAAGTTTGTTTACACCAGCATCACCACAAATACATGAATAATGCATTACACTATGACATTACTATAGCTACAATGTCATTAGGTGGTAGGAATTTTTCAGCTTATAATCTTATGAGACTGTATATATGCATCCCAACATTGACTGCATCATTGCTATGTGGTGCATGACAGTATAGATGAGCAAATATATTTATATTTTTATATATGAATGTATTTTTTATTTTTTCTATCATCTTCATGACCCAGGAAGGCAATTCCTTGCTCTCCTACTCAAGTCATTTTCAGTTAGTTTAAATGGCTTTATTTTTCCTTTTAGTACTAATCACTGTTGATTTTAGAATGTATCTTATTAAAAAAAATTTTTCTTGAATCCCCAAAGTGTGGAACAGAACCTAGCATTTAATATGCATTAAGTGAATATTTGTTGAATTAAAGTGTGAAGAGAGTGTATAAGCATTGCTTTAAAATCTAAGCTCCAAATGAAAGCCACAGGGGGTGCAAAAATTACAGGTGTTTATTTACCATTGTATAGTCTTAGTTCTGCTTAGTTGTTTACTTGGGAATTAACCATAATGATGATTAATGGTTCCTTTTTGAAATGCTCAGTGAGAGAGATAGTCTAAAATGAGTAAGACTATTGATATTATATAAAGAACTAGAGGCCCGGTGCACAAAATTCGTGCATGACGGGGGCCCCTCAGCCCAGCCTGCACCCTCTCCAATCTGGAACCCCTTGGGGGATGTCTGACTGCCGGTTTAGGCCTGATCCCAGAGACCCCTACTTTATAATGTCAAATACAGATCTTTGAATACAGATCAGTCAGACATTGCTCTTACAATCCTGGACCACTGGCTCCTAATTGCTCACCTGCCTGCCTGCCTGGTCGCCCCTAACTGCCACCCCCTGCCAGCCTGATAGCCCCTTACTGCTTCTGCGTGCTGGCCTGATCGCCCCTAACTGCCCCCCCCCCCCACTGCCGGCCAGGTTGCCCCAGACTGCCCCCTCCCAGCTGGCCTGGTCACTCCTAACTGCCCCCCGCCCCCACTGGCCTGGTCACCCCTTACTGCCCCCCCTGCTGGCCTGGTCTCCCCCAACAGCACCCCCACTGTCAGCCTGGTCGCCTCTTCCTGTACC
>NW_005871112.1:3931502-4056478 GCF_000147115.1 Myotis lucifugus | reverse complement strand
ACCCCTCTGCCAGCCTGGTCATAGACAGCCATCTTGTGAGGATGTGAGGGTTAATTTGCATAGTACTTCTTTATTATATAGGATATTTTTAAATGTTTCTACCATCAATTGCCTTTGAACCTATAGAATATAATGGAATAATTACAATTTTGGGTGCTAGATAAAACTAGATTGAAATCTTAACTCACTTTAGTTTGTTATGAACAAAAAAGTATAAAAACAGCAGCCAGGGTCTATTTTTATGATAGAAGTGAAGGCAAAAAGGAGATTAAAAATGAGATTTTTTTTTTCATCAAAAATATTTTTAGAATAATTTGAAAACAAATTCAGTGATAGGATAGCTTGCATTTTTAAAATATGAATTGCTCATGTAAGTTCTAAGTAGAAAAGAGAGAAAGCTGGCTATGAAATGCCTCGTGACTGTGAAACTTGTCTTTCTGGACCATGAAAAGTGATAGAAAATGATAAACCAGAGTTTTAATAATGAAATTACTGAGAAACATTGGGCCACTGATAAACTTATAACAGGAAATAAAGAACATGTACTTCTCTGTCCATATGTGAGAATTTGGTGATTTCTCAGTAAAGGGCCCTTCTTAATTTCAGCTATCTGTGTGGTATTCACAGAGATTATTTTAGGTATAACATATAGCATATTCAGGCGACTTAGGTATTCCTTATCAGAGGATGGTTTTAAAAATTGTTTTTATGGTGGCATCTACCTTAGGAGAAACATAACAGAGACTCTTATGTTGATAACGGGCTGGAAGAAGGAGAAATCTTGAGTCTGAACACACCTAAAATGTTGAGATTCACTTGAGATCAGTGCCATGTCCCTGATTCCAACAGGCAGGATGAGAGTAATGGGCCGGTGACAATTGTGGGAAGACAGAAGCAAACCGTGCTTATTTTCCAATTTAATATTTAGAGAATTAGATATTGCACATTAACAATTTTTCCAGTGTTTAAGTTTAAACATCACTTTTCCTGATATTTTAAGTAAAGTTTGTAAGATATAATTTGACCATGTCTTCATAAATCAGAACATCCTTTTCCAAAGTGTGTTATACAAACCTCAGTGTTCTAAGAAATAATAATAGATCACCCAAAGCAAACATAGCTTCATGGTCAAATAGGTTGGAGAAATGCTGCACATGCCATTCTTCTCTTTTAGCATAACAATGCTTACTTGGGCTCTAAGAAGTCCTGTGAAAGGAAATTTGCTTAACTTCTTATTTTTAAAATACATTTAAGTATAAAATTCATTTTTGTGGAAAACATTTTAGAAGATATTATTTTTTAAGGAGCACTGTTTGGAAATGAAAGCCATCATTATTAAAAACCCAGTCTGGCTGGCATGGCTCAGTGTTGAGCATCGACCTATGAACCAGGAGGTCGTGGTCAGGGCACATGCTCTGGTTGCAGGCTCGATCCCCATTAGGGGGCGTGCAGGAGGCAGCCGATCAATGATTCTCTCCCATCACTGATGTTTTTATCTCTCTATCCCTCTCCCTTCCTCTCTGAAATCAATAAAAATATATATTTTAAAAAAGAATGAACAAGAAAACCATGATCATCTTAAGGAATCTGTTCAGAAATGAGGCCTACTGAATAGGGTTTAACTTAGTGATGGTGGAAGAGGAAATTAAGTGATGAGTGCTGTGTGTGCCTGTGTGCATGTGTGTGTGTGTGTGTGTGTGTGTGTGTGTGTGTGTGTGTGTGTATTAATGTTGTAAGTCAAGTGTGTTTAACAGGCTAATCACAGAGGATTAATACTGATCAGTTCCCCTACTGGTATCAGAGCTCACCTCTTACTGTAGCCTCTCTACCACTCACCTTTAATTTGCTGCTTCTAATCAATAAAGGGCTCAAAACACAAATGATCTGGCCCATCAAGGTGCTGAGTGAAGGCAAGGAGATCTCTTCTTTGCATAAAATGTAAGGATTTCAACTCAGAAAATGTACCTTTGCACACAATTTATTTCCTTGCTTTTCTTTCTTCCCCTCCCTTCTCCTTCCTTCTTCTCTGACTCCCTCCCTTTCTTTCTTCTTTCTTCTTTGGTTCATTTAATGTTCCCTCTTTTACTTTTTTGAGATGTTAACCAAATTCTTATAATCTTATTTGTAGAAAACTTTATACACACATCTGGAAATATGAGCAAAATGCATTACTATACATTAATCTATCTCAAGAAGATGTATATTACTTTCATATTTGTTCAGTGCTTCAGGGAATTTTTTTTAAGTTTTAGACATCACTTATAGAGGTGGAATGAAGACAACATAATAGATATCTTAAAACAATAAGTTACTTCAGGTGTCTGTGTATGTGTGTATTCTCATTCAAGTGCTGAATAAATCCTGAGTTTTGACATAAAAACACAAAAAATAAACAGACACAGAACCAAGACTTTGTTTGGTTTCTACAGAAACTTCATTTTTTAAAATATGACCTTTTCTCCTTTCTTTCCTTTTGAATCAAACTGGCCTCATTTACCACCATGACTCACCTGCCTCCTTCCTTCCTCGCATGTCCACTCCCTTAATCATTAAGGTTTCAGGGCAATTGGGTTCTGATCAGCATCAAACAGTCTTAGGAACAAAGCCTCTGTTGACCACTAAACACAGTTTTGGTCAAACTAAAGATAACATCTAGGCCTCAGTTGTGTTTCAGCTCAGACCCAGCAAAGCAGAACGACCTCTCCATCTCACCATTGAGAAACCAGAGTGATGCATGACAGACACCAGGACCTGATACAATAATCAACTACCCCCCACCCTAGGACCAACCAAACAATAGAGCACACAACCCTAATTCCCTTAGTCACCATGACCAGTGATTTTCCCCCCACATAGCCCATCCCCTAGAAGCCATCTAAGAGCCAGGGTTTAGAGCAGTGAAATGTGGAAACCAAGCTGAAATGCATGGTTTCTTCCCTGGGCAGGATGCAAAGGTGGTTTCTTTCCAGGTTCTTGTCTAGGTGGATTCAAAGAATGAAGCCATGGACAAATGGTGATATATGAAAAGGTGGAAATTTATTGGAAACAAGTACAGACTCCTACATGGGGAGGGGGTCCCAAAGGGGTAGCCCACTAAGCCCCTTTTTCCTAAGGTTTAGAAAGGCTGCAATTCTTTGGGTCCTGATATCCCCTCTGGTTGGTCACTATATTAGCTTCAAACCTCAAACCCCACATGGGCTCCCCCTTTACTTCTCCCCTTTCTGAGGTAGAATTCTTTAGCCCCTGTTAAAATCTGTTTTCCTCTTTCTCCCTTTTGTTTTTATACTCACTGTGGCTTTCCCCTGTCTTCTGTGAATGGTGTCTTCCTCTCCCCTTAGGCCAGTGATGGCGAACCTTTTGAGTTCTGCGTGTCAGCATTTTGAAAAACCCTAACTTAACTCTGGTGCCGTGTCACACATAGAAATTTTTTGATATTTGCAACCATAATAAAACAAAGACTTATATTTTTGATATTTATTTTATATATTTAAATGCCATTTAACAAAGAAAAATCAACGAAAAAAATGAGTTCGTGTGTCACCTCTGACACGCGTGTCATAGGTTCGCCATGCTGTGGTACCTTTAGTTCTTTGTGAATATATGCCTTTTGCCAGCTTCAAGTCCCCAAACAACTGTGCCCCCCTCCCCCATGGACTCCCTAATTCCTAAAACTCCCTAAACCTGCCTATTTTACCCCCTAAAAACTCCTTTCAGTAGAGAGCTTACCTGTGCCTTGGGCTTGGTGCCAATTCCTTAAATAAACCTTTACTTTCTTTGCTGCAAACTCCTGCTCTCATTTTATTGGGCTTTGATATACACTGGCAAGCAAATCCCTTTACTTCAGTAACATTGGCCAAGTTAACATTGGCAAGGCAACTTTCCACCCCTGGAACCATCAACTCTTTGTGAGTTGAAATTATTTTCATTTTGTCTGACTGCCCTTAATATTGGTGACCATATTATTGTGAATCAGAAAACATGCTGAGTATTTTATATGGACAAATTTAGTTAGGCCTCATCTCTTCCAAAATTTCTGATGCAGGCATTTTTATCCCTATTAATATGAATAAAATGAGGCTTACAATTTGCTAGTGAGTCCAAGTCATAACCTAGGTTGTATAGAGTAATGAAACCAGGCTTTGAATCCAATGAGCTATCCAACAAGGCTTCCACTCATAGCCACTATGACAAAGGAGTGTAAAAATATTTGCTATCTGCAAGGAGTTGGCTTTGTCCTATAGGTGAAATGCAAATTTTATAGGGATTTGTTCTCTATTTACAATGCTATTGCAGAGATTATATCGTAGTTCTTCCTTTACCAGTTATTTACAATAACTGAAATTTAATATCATCTCAAGAGGTAACATTAAACTATACAAAATCCCCAAGATTAAAGAAAAATATGCTCTGATTTTATTTCTAATTCTTTTTGGGAAATGAGAATTTGAACTATTCTGAGTTTTATGGGTATCCTATATATGTTCATGTACATAAAGTTAATTCCCTGTCTCAAGGGCAGCAGAGACATAAAAAGGCCAATTACAATTTTATGAATAGGAAATATAAGATCTGGGGCTTCGATTTTTCTCTATTGTTGCATTCTAAATAACAGCACTATTTCTAGGGAATACTTACATCTTTCCTGACACAGAACAAATAGGAATTTTCATTAGAGAAAAATCAAAGCAGATGCGATGTGAGTCACCATATATTGCAAGTAATGTTCAAATAGATTCCAAACTGGTGCCTTGTTTTGATGAAAACTCAGAAGACAATTTGGAGATTTTTTTGTCTGACTCTGGAGACTGAGGCACAGATGGAGTTCTGAATTAAGTGATTGTGTATTTTGATGTTTAAAATGAGCTCTAGTCCCACTTGTATATTTCAGTGATTGTGGACTAATTGGATGTGGTAATTGATTGTTAAAGGCTTTATACCCTTAAAATTGTAGGACTCATAAATAGTAATTTAAGCATTTATAACAAAATTCAAGATGTAAACTATCTCCAGATTAATGCATGGAGACAGAATTACTTGCATAAAGTTTGATTTGATTGGCTACCAAATATTCCAGATTAGTGAATTTTCCATAAAGCCAAAGAACATTCCTTAAGATATCAATGGTTTAAATATTTTAACTCATCTAATATGTAAAATATATATATTGTTTTACATATTAAATTATATATATATAATCTTACTTCCCTATCATATTATGTCTTTTTGTTGACCAAAAAACACCACAAATGCCAATTTATTCAACAAGTATTCATTTACTACATATCTCATGTCTCCAGTGTGCCAGGCTCTGTTCTTGCTATGCATACAAAGTGCATGCCTTTGCCTTTAGGGAGAGACAGACAGTCCACCTATTAAACATATATGCCATATATAAGAAAAGAGCCTGTATTGTGCGCAAGAAATAGAGCAGGGTAATGTGAATCTGGACTGCTAAGGAGGCTGGGGGTTGCCATTGTATTTGGTGTTCAGTAGAGGCCTTCCTGAGCAGGTGGTATCTGAGGGAGTTAGCCATGCAGTCACTGTCCAGGAGACCAGGAGTTCAGACAGAGGAACTGCAAAGGCTCTGAGGCGGGAGCGTGCCTGCTTTGATCATGACAAAATAAAGAAGGCTGGTGTGGATAGAGTGAGGAGATCACAGAAGAGCATGTCAGGAGGTGGTTAAGCCATCTCCCTGTCATGATCCAGCCATGGTGACAAATTCCTTAAAGTCCTCACACCAATAGCAAGACGGAGGGAGGCATTGAGTTTAGCAAAAATATATATGGGAATGTTTGTTTGGTGTGAACTAAATGCTCATGTGTATGCATGGGTTTTGTAATTATGGGGAAGGACCCTTGTTAGTGATTGGGCATTCAGAAGCAAAGACTCAGGTCTAGTGGAGACCTATTGAAGATCGAGAGGGTAGGCAAAAGAACTGAGCAGGGTTAGACTGTGTTTCACCAAAGGTGTGCTGCACTGGGAAGGCAAGCAAAGTGCAGCTCCATCCAGGGTATATATGACTCCCTTCAGAGAATCAAGGGAACTGCTTCTTCTTTTCTTATGTGGCATAACTCATATGAGCATCATGCCCTTTGCCCCTCACGACCATTCAACCTCTACTTCTACAAATCATTTTAACTGTCACACTTCTCTAATGAAGGCTAAAGCCCTATACTATTGCTATCGTAGTAGTAGGCTGGCTTCCTCACTTCCTTTCAATGGTTTTACCCCTAAATGAACATGTGTCAACTATTTTATTCAACTCATTTTAGGCACCCTGTAGATGTTATAATTGGTTCAAAAGAGGTGTCAAATACCACAAATTCACAGTCAAATAGAGAATGCAGAAATGAATTTACCTTTCTTACTTTTGATCCTTATTTAGCAAGGTTCACCTAAAACCAAAGACAAAATTAACTTTATTACCTCTGCTAAAATAACTTGGGCATAAATAAACTGTAGTTATATAGATTTCTACCTTAATAGCTAATATAGTTCTTCCTTACTCTATAAGAACAAAGTTACTTTCACATCTTATTTATTGGTGATTGTAGTTCCCGTTTTGTAAACCATTCTTTTTTAAACAAACTGAAGGAGCAGCTGACATTTATTAAGTACATTTATGCCTCAAGCACTGTCAGGCACTCTGCAAACACTGTGTCCTTTAACCAGCCCAGCAGTCCTGTGGGGTGGGTGCTGCCAACACTTAGATAGTTTTTAGATCAGGAAAATGAGACTCCTGAGTGACCACCAGTTGCCCTAGTCATGGCAGGTTAGTGCACAGCCACAAGTGGAGTCCACACTGCAAACCTTTTAAAGATTCATTCTGAGTCTTCAGCAACACCTTCCTAAGTGGTCAAGGGTTATGAGATCTAGAGAACACCCACATTTTATACCAATTTCCTCTTAACATCTTACCAAGGGGCTTGGGCTGAAGCAGATAAGGTAGACCAGGCTAGAAGGAGTACAGGAAAGCTAAGAACATGGTTCCAACCTGTGCCTTTCAGTCTTAAAAAATATATTTGGAGAATTAGAAACATAAGCTAAGGTGGGAAAGAATTTATATGTGAACAAGTCTGATTTTATTCTGTAAAACTAGAGGCCTGGTGCACGAATTCATGCACTGGTGGGGTCCCTTAGCCTGGCTAAGGGATCAGGCCAAAACTGGCCCATCTTGCCCAGCCCTATTGGGGCTGATTGGGACCGGCTATCCGGGAGGGACCACGGGAGGTTGGCAGGGACCACGGGAGGTTGGCTGGCCCAGGAGGGACCGCAGGAAGCCTCCAGAGTGTGTCTGACTCAGGGTAACCTACTGGTCGAAGCATCTGCCCCTTGGTGGTTAGTGCGCATCACAGCGACTGGTTGGTTGAACTAATGGTCAGATACTTAGCATATTAGGCTTTTATTATATAGGATGTAGAGAACTATTAAAGCTTTAAGCAGGAAAGTGACCTTGTTCATTAGCATAAATTGAAAATATATAATGTTGGAGCTCCAGTACCAATTTAGATGGGAAACAGAATAGTGGCAGGCAGAGAACATTGGGCATAGTGTGTATTCAGTTTCGCCATCTGCAGAAGTAGACCAATGATGCTGTTAGTTTATGATAGAAACTGACTAGATCTCATGCTATTGGCTGTGAATATTTGTCTGTTCTTTCTCCATTTCATTGTAATGTTGAAGTATATGTAGATCTCCCATAAATGAAAATGATAAAAGTTTGACATGTTCAATTTATATGTTTTTACTTTTAACATAAAATAAATTTATAGATCTACAAAGAAATGCCTGTTTCCCTCCCATCTCCTCCTCCAGGTCCTCTTGCACACACCAATTAAGTTATCTAGGAGAACAGAGAGACTATACACACACACACACACACACACACACACACTTCACAAGCTAGAAATTGGCAACTAAATGACTGGTGGATTTCATATTATTTAAGTCTTCTAAATTCCATTTTATTTTATTATATTTCTAATTTCATAGGGAGAGAGAATCTTAAACTCATAAATTAGAAATTTCTTCCATGTTTTATTGCATAGGTTAGAATAAAATATGCTTATTTTATTTATACAGATTTTTATTAATTGAAAAATATATTTACTTTTTAAAATTCTTTATTTTTTTAAAGTATTACATATGTCTCCTATTTCCCCCATTGAACTCTCCCCGGCCACCCCCACCCCCTAGCACATGCCCTCAACCCCCCAGGGTCTGTGTCCATTGGTTTTGCTTATATGCATGCATACAAGTCCTTTGGTTAATCTCTTACCTCCCCTCCCCACACCTTCCTTCTGAGGTTTGACTGTCTGTTCGATGCTTCTCTGTCTCTGGATCTATTTTTGTTCATCAGTTTATGTTGTTCATTATATTCCACAAATTAGTGAGATCATGTGATATTTCTCTTTCTCAGACCGGATTATTTCGCTTAGTATAATGCTCTCCATGTCCATCCATGATGTTGTGAATGTATATATTTACTTTTACATAGATTAAAGATGTTAAAGGAATATATTAACTTGTTTCCAAAATGTTAAAGTTGATTTAATAATATGTTCCAGAAATATATATATGTGTGTTTTTTTATTATCATTAAAAGGAATACCATAGCAAATGCTATATGCAATCATATACTTTTAACACATCTTTTTCAAAGCCCATTTTACATTCTTTCCACCAACTTTATTGCTGAAAATCAGTTTCTGAATCCCTGATGTCATAGTTGAATAACATTAATGTCATTTACTACTTCACCATAAAATTAGTTTCAAATTCTTTTATAAATGATTTATTGTTAGCTATCATTTAAGATAATTATAAGTTCCATTTCAAATTTTAAAATCGTTTATTAATTTTCTATTGATGCTGTAACAAATCACAACAAATTTATTGGCTTAATGTTTTGTGTTACAGTCCTTGAGTCCAGAATCTTATGATGGCACAAATCTTGTGGGGCTGAAATTATGGATTGTGCCCCTTCTATAGGCTCCAGGGGTGAATCTGTTCCCTCCCTTTTCCACCTTCTAGCAGCCAACTGCATTTCCTGGCTCCTGACCACATCATTCCACACTCTGCTTCCATTTTCAGGATTCCTCTGACTCTTAGACTCTTAATTTTCATTTTCACTTATAAGGATCCTTAGGATTCCATTGGGCCTACGGAGATAATCCAAGTTAATCTTCTCATCTCAAAATCCTTATTTTAATCACATCTGCAAAGTCAATTTTGCCATGTAAAATAACATGCAGGTTTTGGGGATTAGAGTATAGAAATCTGTGGTGGGAGGTGAAGCTTTATTCTGC
Organism: Myotis lucifugus; assembly: GCF_000147115.1. NCBI lineage: Eukaryota > Metazoa > Chordata > Mammalia > Chiroptera > Vespertilionidae > Myotis > Myotis lucifugus. The sequence continues at coordinate 4,047,170 of NW_005871112.1, read as the reverse complement.
TTACCATGATATGTGTTTTTTTCTACTCTTATCGTTTGTAATACAAACCTTTAGCTGCAAGTTTGGAAAAAGTATTCTACACAAAAATGCAATGAGAATTAATGTTTTCTCCAATGTATTTTTTTCTGTAACTATATAACATACTTGTTTAAATTTAAAAAAATGCTAATAATTTCATGCTGTACAAATTAAATTTGATTGATCAAAGCATGAATTTGGGGCTGTTATTTTTGTTTGCTTGTGTCTTTATTCTATTACCATAATTTATATACTTTTTAAGATATAAATATAGCAATGTAATATATATTGCTTTATTTTTCTAAAATAAGGACACCTTTCTTCAGTTCTTACCCTCTTCAAAATCCAAATGAGGGGGTAAAAGATCAGCTCAAATCTAATAAGAAAGTTCCTAATGTGATTAACCTCAATTACTAATAGAAATGGGTGCTTTTTGCCAAGGGCCCTATTGAGATCTCTTCCAGTGACAGATTAAAAGTTGAGCCCAGTACTTTCCTATTCCTCCCACAGAGAGGCAGAGTCCATTGACACTTTCCTTGAACCTGAGTTGGCTCTGTGACCAGTTTTTCAAATAGAATGGAATAGAAATGATGCCAAATGATTTCATGTCTGGGTGTCAGGAGCTACATGGCTTCCACTTTTCCTCTCTTGGACCAGTCCCTCCATGTATGAAATCCAACGCTCTTGAGAATCCCACGTCTCAAACTAGCCAACTTGAAAGAGGCAATATAGAGTGACAGAAATATGGAGAAAGAGCCATAAAGCTTCCAGCCCCAAACAGTCACCAGCTGTATCCAGCTGACTGAATGATCCCATCTGTTGCCATGTGCAACCAGAATACAAAACTCAGCTGAGCCATGCACAGATTCCTAACCTGAAAACTCATGAATAAATGAAATCAATTTGTAAAGCCACTAATTTTGGAGCAGTTTGTTACTCATTGATAGATAGGTAATTTATCCTCTCTTTTGAAAATTGAATTTAGTAATTTAATTTAAGCCTCTTGCTTTTTTTGTGATGCATCAAAAAAGAGACCTCAAACTGAGCTTATTTTGAAATGTCTTTATAGTACAGCATCTCCCAATGGCACAATGGCTATTTCTATATCTAGATGAGGATTTCGTCAGTCTGCTAAAAGCTATAATGTAACTTGTTTATTATGGACCCAGAGTGATGGTACAATGACTTGAATTTTACTGTTTATTTGAAGGATAATATCAGCCTTAAACAGATTTAAAATTCCCATAGACCCCTCAATCCCAAGTTCCCATACACATAGAATCTCTTTCACTGTCAACACCCTGGAACCAGAGTGTAATTGTTCCAACTGATGAACCTACATTGAAACATCATTATCACCAAAAGATCATATGTTACATTAGGGTGGATTTTTAGATTTTTATTCTATTTCTTTTTTCAAAGGTAGGAGCAAGTGTTCCGGTCTTCTGTCATCCCAGTTAGAGAATCCTTGACTCTGGGCCTTTGCAGTTTCTCTTTGCTCTATCATGTTTTTGCCTTTTTTCATTTTGCTCCCCAGGAACTTTTGAGTTTCCTTGTTCTCTTCCAGTCAAACCATATATTTTATGTAAGAACATTTGACTTTTGGTGCACGTGTTTGTTCCTGAATTGGATTTTACTCCTTTCCTATAGAGATTTTAAAAGTAATCACGCAGGGATTTGGCTATGGCTTCTCAGAATATGTTTGTATTTATATCCTCTTAACATGCCTCAGATGAGAAGATCACAGCTAGTTTTAATAATGAGGTGCATCTGGATGGTAAACAAAAAGATTCGAAGTCATTGCAGAAAGATCAGCACTGCTATTACGACTCTGGCCTTAAAGAACATAAACATCACTACAAATGCAGCTGCCCAAAATTGCAACCGTTTTTGACAAGTTAAAGACATATGCATCGACATTACTCATTGAACACACATACTATTACTATTTTAAATAATATATGTTACATATCTATAATTTTATATACAGCAGGTCCTTGGGTTACATCGGAGATCCATTTCTACAGAGTGACATAACGTGATTTTTGCCATTTTTTGCCGTAAGTCGGAACCCACCTACATAAGCACCTACATCACTCACATGGAGCACATACACAGCATTAATGAAGTGAAACAGTAAACAAAAATTAAAAGAAAAATAACAATTCCTGACCTTTACTTGTGGTAAATAAATAATAAAAAACATAAAGCACATATGGACATACGTCGAAATGACGGAACTTTTTTATATATAAATAAACTAGAGACCCAGTGCACAAAATTCATGCACTGGGGGGTGGGAGTCCCTCAGCCCAGCCTGCCCCCTCTCACAGTCCAGGAGCCCTCAGGGGATGTCCTACTGATGGCTTAGGCCCGCACTTTGTCCGTGGAGGCTCGGAGCAGGCGCCGTGTGTGTGTGTGTGTGTGTGTGTGTGTGTGTGTGTCCCCGCTGGGGCCTGCCCCCAGCCGCGCCACAGAGGCTCAGAGCAGGCACCCCTCTGTGTTGATCCTCAGGCTCGAGGCTGTGGCTGTGTGTTGTTCTCTCAGGCTTGGGGCCACACCCCACCCCTCCTCCTGAACTGGTCATGACTGTTAAAAAGTCCTGACCTCATTTGCATAATACTTCTTGGAGATGGTGACGTAACCACGAAACTACATACGTCGAGTCCGACATAACCCAAGGATGGCCTGTATTCTATATATGCTTTTGCTTGTAACCTTTATTCTCTCAGTAGCATATGGTTTAAATATCTTTGTATCAATGTATAATATCATTTGTAATGACTGTAGAGTTTTCCTTTATAACAGCGAACCTTCATTTCTTTAGCTATGATTGACTTTTTAAATGTTTCTATATTTTCATTATTATAAATAATACAGAGGGGGCAAATGTAAGTCTACAGTCATAAGAATGTGAAACACTTATTCTTATATTACTATTAATTATTGCATTGTTTTCCATAGAAACAATTGTAAACCTGCTTTTGCCCCATTATGTATTTAGATGAACATTTTCTTAACTATATACTTCTTTATTACTGAAACATGAGACTCACTTTTGCTTAGAGTTATAAAGATTTATTTATTTAAAGTTCATATAAGTTGCCCATTCTACACAGGAATTTTTCATGTTTTCTTGGATTTCATTATTTCTTTTGATGTGGATAGGTAGATAACAGATGATAGATAGATAGATAGATAGATAGACAGACAGACTGATAAATAGATGATAGATAGATAGATAGATAGATAGATAGATAGATAATAATAGAAAAAATTTCATATAATTTTTTCAGGTCTAATTTATATTTCACAATTTTATTATAGATGGTCCAGTATAGGAATCAAAGCCCTCACACAGATGCCTGCAATAATAAAAACAAGAGAGAACTGATAGATTTTATGTAAATGGAAATATATGAATTATTGATTCAAATGTAGTTATTGTAGTAATAGTGCCTTTTGTGTTGAATCTAGTTCATTCTATCTTTCAAATATATAATAAATATTAAAATAATTTTTATTTATTCAAAAATCATTTTCTTTTCTTATTCTAACATGCAGTATAAGACAATGATGGGTTTCTTTAACTTAATTCCTCATTGCTTGACTTTTTGCCATTTGATAATCTAACAGAAAACTCTGAGAAAAAAATATGATGGCATTTTCCCAAAACCTCTCTTACATCATTTAATTTGGATTTGCATCAATAACAAAAATGATACAGAATTCTTAAAGTTCTTTTTATGACCTGATAACACGGGAAAAGCAGCACATATGTCAGAATAACTTGCTCACATGGCTACAATGGAGCTATGCAGAGTGGCAGGTTTATACTGTTTCAAATGGATGAACAGAAGTCACTGCACACTGGGGTGGGGGGAAAGTCAAAATGTAATTACATAAAATGTTTGTCAAGTTACCAGAGTCTATTTTTAAAATATGAGCTACAATTTGAGAATGGGAATTATTAAAGATAGCACACAAATTTTATTATATCATTGTCTTAATATAGCCTAAATTGTCCTTAACCCTACTTAATTATTCAGCATATTTTAAAAATCTTTAGAAAGTCAATCACATTTAGCCCATTCATTACAGCTATTTATTCTTAAGCAGTAGAAGCAAACTGCAAACTCTAGGTTAATTGTGTTTCAATTCTAAGACATTGACCAGACCTACAACAAAGCATAAAAGACTTATCAGTTTCTTTCCAGAATTACTTCAGGGTTTGGAATAAGTGGGATTTGTATAGTCTCTCTTTGTAACCAGGCTATTATTCAGATAATGCATAGCACTTTAGTCAATAGAAAATGGAAGAACTATTGTTTTGTGGATGTGATTTCTTTTGAAAATAGATGATAAATCCAAATTATATAAACTGAGGAAGACATAACATACCTATAGGCTGAATAATATTGATTGTGGGAAGAGGAACCTATTGTATTTGTGAAATTAAAACTTACAGGTTCTGCAGAGAGTGCAGTAAATCAATTTTGAAAATGCCAAGTCAAATCAGGTGTGCTAAGCTATTAACTAGTATTTGGTTTACAACAAAACCAGAAATTGAATTTGTTTTAGATAGCTTTGTTTGCAAAGTACATAAGAAATACTAAGAGTGATGATGCATATGTAAATAATCCTATGCACTCTTAAGAAAGAAACATTCAAATCCCAATGCAAAATACCATTATTTCTACTTTAAGGGAATTAAATGAATTCATGAGATTAAAAAGTTAATCGTCACTCCTGTAAGGGATCATGTTTTCAAACAATCTAGAAATAGTAGATAAAAACCTCTGAGATTTAAGCATTGCCATGCAATATCCTCCGCCATAAACTGTGACCAAGGACAGTCACACCCTCTTGAGGAACTCTAGACTGTTTTTGCTGTGTCAGTGAAAACATTTTTTTTTTCTGAAGTCTCAGTTTTTTCTAACTATCTCTCGAGCTCCATTACCAAAGTGAAAGAAAGAGCCAACAGATAAAGCTGTGAATACTCACCTGCTTTTACTAGTTTTAATTTACTTTTATGTACTACTATGCTTCATAAAGCAAACTCCAAGTCTTTTTTATTCCTAATATCCATTCTATTTTGCTAAGAACAGCAAGAATGTATCACTCAATTTCTCAACTGATAACATGTTGTCAAGATGGATGTCTGTGAAACCAAGCTTCTACTTTTATGTTTAAATTTCCCCACTTTTCATGTTTTCTTATTTCTAAAAGTTCAAGTAAGGATGTCGAAGAAAGAAGATGACAAGGAGAGGAACAGTTATGCATATTTTTGTTGGTTTTTTGATGAGCATTTATATTCTGGCCACTCTATATGGCACTTTGTTAGTAATTAATAACTGTTGACTAGATAACTATTAATAAAGTGGTAGGTTTTCACTTGTCAGAAATGTACTTATATACTCTGTAGAACCTATTTGTACTACCAACTAAGAAATAATGTGTCTGATCATTTGCATTGGTTTATTCCATATACAGTTTTTATATTTGGTTACTTATACATTACACGGTGAAATTTTTCAGACACTCTTAAAAGTAAATCAGTGTGTTTCTTAATACAAAATTTGACTGTAAAGGATATTGACATTTTTAGGGTAGTAACCAGATATGACTAGTCCCATACAAAATGGTTACTACAGAAAGCTTCAATTTTATTTCAATGAAGCTGTTAGTACAATAAGACACCTTCCTTGAATACAACATGCATGTCTGTACATCATTTAAGTATCCGTACTGGTGAAAAATTTGTGGATGAGTTTGAGTAAGCTTTTTGAGTCCAGTGAATCATATGGATTCTCAAGTTACATACAGGGGTGGGCAAAAGTAGGCATGCAGGTTGTGATTATTACAATAGCTTCATTATCTCAAAAGAATGTTATAGTGACCCAGCAAACCTACTTATGCTCACCCCTGTATTTATCTTTGTGTGATGAGACAGTAAGTCTCAAATTCCATAATGGTTTATGATCTGATTCTGAAAGCATGTTCCAAAGGGAATGAAAACTTATTATTTTGTTCTTTGTAAGTTGAAGTGCAATTTACATGCAGTGAAATAAACGGATCTTAAACATAAAATTTGATGAGCTTTAACAAATGCCAAACCTGTATAACCCACATGCCTCATTATGCATTCAGCTAAATTTTATTGAGCACCTAGTATGAACCCCTAGTTGTAGAGATAGTTATGAATAAGACCAAATCACCACCCTTAAGGTATGAAGAGGAAGACAAGTGACTTGTCATTAAGTGGTAAAGGCTCTTGAATATAAGTATGCACAGGAAGGAGGAATAGCAAGAGAGTGATCAATTCTACATGGGAAAGCAGATTGAGAAAGACTAGTTAGAGGAGATGATATTGTTGCCCTGCCTCCACTTTAACATTTCATGAATTGGCGTGAAGAGTGTGAGCTTCACTTAAAAAGGAGATACCAAATTTGCCTTGTAATGCAAGTCCCAACCACCTGTAACAGAAAGGTCTTTTTTTGAAATGTATTTTCTAATTTGGTTCAATCCAATGGACTTGGTTCAAATCCAATGTAATCAGATTCACTGTGACCAAAACCAGTTGGGTTTGCATCATTGTTAATAATCACATTCTCTTATTTTTTATTCCATAGAAACTGAAATTGTCATGTTAACGTTTTTCTCTTTTTTTAAAAAATCTGAAATCTCAGTTTGCTAAGTCCCATTAAAGAAAATGACAAAGTTGTCAAAATCAAAGAAACTGGTTGCCTACTGAAAGGGCTATGGTAAGGATAAAAGTGAGAGTGAAACCTTCTGAGAAAAGATTTCCTTATTTTTGATGAATGAAAGATATCTTATTATACCTACCATGTTTTGGACTGAGAAAGAAATTCTTAAAAAAATAGTGTTTTGAAAATGTGTTCTGCGTATGTGTGTGTGTGTGTGTGTGTGTGTTTAAATTCGAAGAACTTGGAGCTGAAATTTAAAGGTGAGCTCAGCCCTGGCTGGTGCGCTAAGTGGTTAGAGCATTGGCCCGCACACCTAAGGGCTACAGGTTTGATTCCCAGTCAAGCAAGGGAATATACCTGGATTGTAAGTTGGATCCTCAGGCCCTGCAACTAATCAATGTGTCTCTCACAACAATGTTTCTCTCTCTCTTCCCCCCTAGTACCCTTCCTTCCACTTTCTCTAAAAATCAATGGAAAATATATCCTTGGATGAGAATTAACAAAATAAAATAAAATAAAGGTGAGTTCAAAATCAAACAGATGATTTTCTTTTGAGCTATTAGAATGAGCCATAAAAAGGAATTTGACTAGTGAACCAAAAATCTAAATGATGTTACATGAAGGAGTCTCAGGTACCATAAAGTCTAGCATGAAGATGTAAAGAAGTTACTAATGACAAGTAATGCTTTTAGGAATTCTATGTGTTAACAAATTATTCTAAATAAATGGCATGTATAGCTTATTAATTACCTGAAAGTTATTAATTTGTAGTTATTGGAAAGTGGCAATTTTGTTCCATAATTGCAATTTTTAGGTATATAATTAAATGGCCAAATTTTGGTTAAAGCTGCCATTTTTAAATCAGGAAAAGCATGCTCCCATTTTGGAGTACATTTAGCCAAGACTCTTTATCAGAACTTGATGGCTCAAACTTTAAATTACAAGGACATAGACAGAGGTTTTATAAAAACACCTGAGCAGAGTTTAAACAAAAGAAATAGCTTCGTGTTACAATCATACATTCACTGATGCCATTTTGCCACTTGTAATATGCTGGGCTATTAATAGGAAAGTTGTGTGATAGCCTGAGGTCATTTCTTACTCTAAATAGTGTTTTTCAGCCATGACTGCACATTGGAACCACCAGGGAGTTTAAAAATTACTGATGTCAGAGTTCCACCCCTAGAGTTGTTGATGTAATTGGTTTGAGGTGCGGGCTGGATGTCAGGACTGTGCAGTCAAGGTTGAGAAACACGGCTCTAAGGAACTTGAAATATGAGTAGGTTGGAGATTTTAAAGGAGACCCCAGAGACAATGGCGTGGCTGAAATTATGGTAAAAATAACTCTGTACATTGCTCAAAGATAGAACATGTAAATGTCAGGTAAGGAAGATACTTAGAGAAGGGTTTCTTCAATTATATAGAAGTGTTTATCATAGATTTAAAAAAACCTATTCACACAGCAATGTAGGAGAACCACAATCAAAGTAATTCTCAATAAAACCAATTGTGTTAATAATTTTTGTTCACAAAATAATGGGGAAACAGACAAAGCAAAGCATCTCAAATCAGTGATGTTGTTAAACATCAAAATAGCATTTTGAGAGCACCTATAAGGTCAGTTAATTTAAGACAAGATATTTCTGATATAGGTTTGGGATCATTGGTTTGCTTTTGCACAAATTTTTAATGTATAAGTCAAATAGTGATGAGTTCAAATTATTTTGTAAGTAATCTCTAATCTCCAAAGAGATAAGTGGGACCACGAAAAGTTGACCCCAGTTTATGCGGAGCCCATAAATAATTGCTTTCAAGGGATGCGTAAATGAAATTATTTCCCTAGCTGCAGGGGTTTGGGATTGGTGAAGATCTGTCCTTTGTGAATAATAACAAGAGTGTACTTGACTATAAAAATAGTACAGAAATAATTAGCTTTAAAAAAAAGTTTAGCAAAATTAATGAGTCCCTAAATTCCTAAAGTTGTATATTGGTGTGCAAATGAGTATACCAAACCAATAGAGAATAAGCTTAATAGTTATGGATATTTAGCCAGGACCTAATTTCTTCCTATTATTCTATATCTCCTAGGTTTAGATCAAACAGATGTTTTGGCTCCGAAAGGTCTCAAAGTAATTTTGCTTTTCTGACAATTCCTTAATTAGTGAGTTACATTTAGAGGTCATGTATCAAGGAAAAAATTAAATTTACATTTTCAAAATTCTATATTGGATTAACTGACCATAACTTTGTTCTCTTTTGTGTTTCCAGCTAATTTCTTTACTTACTGATATAAGATATTCAAAAATATTTGCTGAAAGTACACATTTTACTGATTGATTTTTGAGGGGACTAGTGTGAGGTCAGTTACTTTTTAAAATGCTTAGCGTTTTGCATATTTATACTGTCTTTATAGGGTAAATAATTAGAAAGACTATAGCCACATGATTATTTCAGATAATAGTAATTGAATATGCAAGAGTTGAAAGGACACGTTTTAATTATAGACTGAAGAATTTGAACTTTAACTAAGGGATAAAATAAAAAAAACACTGCTTAATTGAAAAATTAAGCTTTCCTTTTTGGGAATTTGTGTAGAACAGATATGAATTGAAAAAAGAAGGAATATATTTAAAGGGAAAAATTGATTAGGTAAACTTGCATAGTTTTAGATTTAGGAGGGACAGAATTCTCAAGGACTGAAAATAGGAAAAGTTGCTCTGTAATGTTAGAGGCCAAGGGCTGCCATATGCTAATGCAATCTCATGTTATGCTAATTGTTCTAGTTATGATCATAATCTATAAAGTGATTTGTACCAAGAAAGGGTTTAGTAAATATTTACTAAATGAAGGTTAGGTGATGGAATGGCCGGTGGGCAGGTGGGCAGTGTGTGTGGAGGGCAGGGTATGACTGAATGTGAGAGTAGTGAAAATGGAGAAATTAGAAAGGATGTTGATGATTTACTCAGATTTTGTTCATTAGGTTTTGATAAGCAGAAACTGGAAAGAGAAACAAAAGAAATAGGAAAGATTAATAGAGCATGGAGAAGGCTAAATCTCCCTACTCAAGTTCTACTTACCCAGGATTTCCATTGGCTTCCTCGCACCACATATAAGCAGTTTGTCCAGAGCAGATTTAAGTTTTCCAGAGTCAGCAGGGCCCGCGATTCCTGCTCCATTTCCCTAATTCACAGTTTCATGGGTGAGAGGAAAATTAGCTGCTCCTCCAAGACAAGGTGGGCCAACTCTATGGGCAATTTTTAGAGTCATCTTTCAAATTACTCATTTTCACAAATGTTGACTAATCAGGCTGAGAAAATAAAAGGAAAACAAGCAGACTTGGTTGGAGGAGCATGTAATTTAAGTTGTTTCAGGATAGTGCTTTTTAGACAAGCTGGAGCTTGCTCCTATTCCAAAATAAACAAGATGTGTTTTCCTGGAACATTGCAGGTTTATCAAAGGCTAACTTGACAGCAAATGTACAGAATGCTATCGAAATAATTTCCCTTTTTTTTTGTTTTACATGCACGTGTGATTCCTGCTTGAAAGCAAGAGGGCTGAATACCAGCCTTATTTAATATATTTTGTGTCAACTTCTGTATAAAGATTTTTTGAGGTGAGAGGAGCAGAAAGAGGAGAATATTAATTCCAGATGGCTTTAAGCAAATGTTAGAAAGGTGAACATTCATCGGCTTCCAAATATCTGTTGGCTAGTTGACATTTACAAACACTGCGCTGGGTAAGCCTTCTCCGTTAGCAATATTAAGGTTCTGGCAGCAAGGAAAGGATGTGTGAAATGAAACATGCCATTCAAATATCGTAAAGAAAGAGAAGACTATTTGTAACATCACTGGGGGAAGTCATAAGAACCAAACATTTCAGTTATTTTAAATGTCCTGTTAAAAACACTGTAAAGAGTTTAACTATTTAATCTGCTATTTCACATATTTAGAACTATTAGCTCCTATTCCAACATTACATTTTAAGGTCTACAAAATATTTGAGTGGCGAGTTATCTATTTTAAATGAGGAAGCAACTATGTTTTGAGTTTCTGAGTGTACTCCATTAAAACTTAATGAACAGAAGTCATTGGTAATCAGAAGGATAGTATTCATAAGGATTGCTTAAGAAAGTAAGCTGGGGACCTGCTAATTGTCATTCTTTAATTATGGTATGTTGCATTGTCCCAGTTGCATGGGAATAAAATGTATATTTCCAAACTGTATGTTTTATGAACAGAGGAGATCCAACATAACAAATATTAAATTCCCAAATAGTTTACCAACATGTGTCAATCATTACTTTAATATAACATGGCAGCTGGGAAACAACTCCAAGCAACATGTGTAGTTGGTTGTATGTTTGTTCATTTGTACACACTCAGGGACATATCATTGCAGAGATGAGAAAACATGCAAGTAACTCTAGGGTTTCATACTATTGCATTTAAGTTCTAGTTGCTGTCTACATTCAAAAATAAAAATAGTTTAAAAATATCATGCATACTACAAATGCATCATTAATTGACCTCTATCTGTTTCTATCTATTTACTTATGTATTTCAACCTTCCCAACATGTACATATGTACTCTCACTTATGGATATACTAGCAGCCCAGGGTACAAAATTCATGAACCGGTAGGGTTCCTAGGCCTGGCCTGAGATCAGGGCAGATCTTCCCTGGCTGCCAGCAGCCGGCCCCATCCCCCACCACTGCAGCCAGTCACCTCTGTGTGGGGTACCGGTGGGACAATTGGGGCCCTGGCACTGCCCACGTCTGCCGCCACCCACTCCTGGTTCCTGGTTCCCCATTGGGTGATCGGATCCTGCCAGCCTTGGGAGGGACCAAGAGGTTGGCCAGCAGACCCTGATCAGGCAATAGGGGCCTGTGGGCTGGGGGCAGCTCCTGTGTTGAGCATCTGCCCCCTGGTGGTCAGTGCACGTCATAGCCGACCAGTCATTCCACAGTCTGGTCTATTTGCATATTATGCTTGTATATATATATCTATATCTATATATCTATCTATCTATATATATATATGTATATATATATATATATATATAGCCATAACCACATAGATACACACCCACATGACAGAGACATATATAACTACATACACCCAAATAGTAGCAGTGGTTATTAAGATAAATCTGGTAGATTATTTTCTTTTTCTATTTTTTATGTCTCTAAGGATTGCAAATTTTTAAATAAACCTAAATTATTTAAAGAGAAAGAGGGGAAAAATATTTGTCCATTTTGGTAAATAAATATCACTTAGGAAATCAGAACATTCTTATATGTAAAAATTGTCTTCATTAAAGAAATATTCTTAATACCAATATGGATATGCACAATAGCGAGCAACTTGGATATTTTTTATTATTGCTGTTGGCTAGATATATTTAACATTATTTAAATGACTTGAATAATTCCTCAGATTTTCCAAACATATTAAAAAGGAAAACTTTCAAAGTAACTTTATGAAGTTAGCAAAATATTGTTCATAAATGGAATACCTTAAATGTTTATTTCCTAATTGGTTATTGGTAGGAAAAGGAAATAGAATAGAGTTTTATATGCTGATATATCTAGCAATATTGCTAGCTACATCCACTGTTAGTTTTAATATTTAAAAATTTTTGCATATACAACGATGTAATTTGTATATGTAAAGTTTGAAAATAATAACCAATGTATTTCTCTTCTGCCAATATTTAGGTACTTTTTTTCTCTTATTGAGCTGACTGGGATATCTTTTTGTTTTTCTGATCTTAGAAGAAAATCTTTCAGTATCTCTTTATTATATTTTCTGTAGGTTTTCTATGGAGATCTTTAATCAGATTAAAGAAATTCTGTTCTAGTTCTCATTTGCACATATTTTTGAAGAATACTGTGCAATTTTGTGCATATTAGATAATATTTTATCTTTCAAACAGTTACTGTAGTAAATCATAGTAACTGATTTTATGATAGTAAAACAATCTTACATTATTGGAATAAACCTAACCTGATTTCATTTATTATAGTTTTTCACTGAAATATAATTTACGCACCATAAAGTTCACTCTTAAAATTGTACAATTTAGCCTGGCTGGCATGACTCAGTGGTTGAGCATCAACCTGTGAACCAGGAGGTCATGGTTCATTTCCTGGTCAGGGCACATGTCAGGGTTGTGGGCTTGATCCCCAGTATGGGGTGTGCAGGAGGCAGCCAATCAACCATTCCCTCTCATCATTGATTTTTCTATCTCTCTATTCCTCTCCCTTCCTCTTTGAAATCAATAAAAATATATTTTAAAGAATTATTTTAATTATACAATTTAGTGATTGGTATATACAAAGTTGTTCAATAATCACCACAATCAAATTTCAGAACAATTTTATCACTGAAAAAAATTCTGTGCCTTTTATTACTCAGGTCCTACTTATATTCCTCTCCCTAGCTTCTGGTAATGACTAACCTATTTTCTATCACTATAGATTCGCTATTCTGTATATTATATATAAGTATAATCATGTAATACATTTTGTGTCTTGCTTATTCACTTCATAATATTTTTAAGATCTGTTCATGGTGCAGCATGGATCACCAGTTTATTCCATTTTCTGACATAAAAAACACACACAACTATTTGTTTAGCCATTCATCAATCAATGGGCATTTGAGTTGTTTTCAGTTTTTGACTATTATGGATGATGGTGCTATAAACATTTGTATGCAATATATATATATATATATAGCTAAGCAACCATCAGACCTTCCGACCAGCTGGTAGGTAGGACTCTCACTGAACACCAGGGGACAGACACTCAACGCAGGAGCTGCCAAGCTGCAAGTGACTTGGCAGTGGCAGCTCTCGGGTGATGGACCCCAAAATCAGAGAGGAGGGAGCCCGATTCCTTGCAGGTCACACGATTCTACCTTTGGCTGTGGGTTATGTTGTTGCTGGGGCACTGTTGGCCCGAATCTGGTTTACTGCACACTGCGTTTGTGTTCCACACCCTGTATGACAGCAGCTTTGCAGAGTGCCTCTCACATTCCGGGACCCCTTGAGGGTGTCGGAGAGCCAGTTTCTGCCTGATCCCTGCAGGCCAGGCCAACGGACCCCACCTGCCAGAGGGACCCTGCTCACTCTGCAGACACCCCACCAACCACCTTCTAATTAATTTCCTTTCAATTGCACGAATCCGTGCACCGGGTCACTAGTATACCTATAAGTGGAATTGCTGGGGCATTCTGAAGTTTTTCTGTTAAGGACTGAAACACTGACTTTAAAGTGGTTGTATTATTTTACATTCCCACCAGCAATGTTTGAGAGATTGCTTTCTTTTTTTTTTCACATATTTTACTCTCCCTTGTTATTTTCTTTTTTTTTTACTTGTTATTTTCCATCTTTTGATTATAATTATCCTAATGTGTAAAAGATCTTTCATTGTGGTTTTAATTTGTATTCTATAATGATTAAAAATATCGAGCATCTGTCTTGTGCTTCTTGTCCAGTTACATATCATTCTTGGAAAAATATCTATTCAAATTATCTTCCCAATTTTTAATTTTTTATTGAGTTGTAAGAGTTATTTATATATTCTGAATACAAGTTCATTATGAGATGTATCATCTGTAAAATTTTTCTCTCATTCTGTAGGTTTTTTCACTTTCTTGAGGGTTTCTTTTAAACTCAAAACATTTAATTTAATTTTGAATAAGTACAATGTATCTTTCTTTTTCTTTTGTTGCTTGTAATTTGGTGTCACTTATAAGAAGTCATTATCTAATCAAGTTCATAAAGATTTTTGCTTATGTTTTCTTCTAAAGATTTTATACTTTTAGCTCTTTTATTTAGGTTTTAATCCACGTTGAGTTATTTTTTTACCTATGATACAAGGGCATTCCTTTGCTTGTGTATATGCAATTGTCACAGCACCATTTATTGAAAAGTCTATTAATTCCCCATTGAATTGTCTTGACATTCTTGTCAAGAATCCATTGATTTTTTAAAACTATATTTCAGAGAGAAAGGAAGAGTGAGATAGAAATATCAGTGATGAGTGAGAATCATTGATCGGCTGCCTCCTGCACAACCCTTACTGGGGATTGAGCCTGCAACCGAGGCATGTGCCCTTGACCAAAATTGAACCTGGGACCCTTCAGTAAGTAGGTCAATGCTCTATCCACTGAGCCAAACCATCTAGGACAAGAATCAATTGATCTTACTAGAAAATGTAATGGTTTATTTCTGAATTCCCAATTTTATTCAATAATCTATGTTTACCTTTATGCCGGTACCACACTGATTTAATTACTTTAGATTGTAGAAATTTGAAGTCAGCAAGTGTGAGTCCTCCAACTTTGTTTTCAACTCTTTGGGACTATTCTGGGACCTTTGCTGTATTAGTTTCCTATTGCTGACATAGCAACTTACCACAAATTTATGATCTTACTTCTGGAGGTGATGCCCTAAAATTAAAGTGCTACGAGGGTTGCATTCTTTCTGGAAGTTCTAGGCAAAGGCTGTCCCTTTGTTTTGTGCAGTTTCTAGAAGCCACCCTCATTTCTTAGCTTGTGGCTCCCTCCTTGCAACACTTTATATTTTTCATCATTTCATCTTTCTCTGGCTCTATTACTCTACCTCCTTCTTTCCTTTATAAGCATTGCATTGGGCTCACCCAGATAATCCATGACATTTTAGCCAACTCAAGCTCCTTAACTTAATCATAGCTATAGAAATCTCTTTAGTCATTTAAATTAAAATATTTCCAGGTTCTGAGATGTGGATATATCTTGGTGGCCATTATTCTTTCATCACACTTGCATTTTCATATGAATATTAAAATTACCTTGTGAATTCCTGTAAAAAGGTCAGGTGAAATTTTTATAAGGATTGTGGTGAATTTGAAGAGCAATTTAAATTTTTTTTCCCATCTTAACAGTACTAAGTCTTCTGATCCATGAACATGGCATCTTTTTCCATTTAATTTCTTTCAGTGATGATTTGTGATTTTTATTGTTCAGGTTTAATGCTTCTTTTGTTAAATTTATTTTTTGTTATTCTTTTAGATACTATTTTAAATGGAATTATTTTAATTTAGCTCTTGGTATGTCACTCAAGCTCATGATATATTTTCCTTTTCATATGTTTTCTTATTATAATATCACAATATTCTGTGGTGGATTTTTGTGTCTGTATTCATAAAGGATTTTGATGTATAATGTTCATTTCTTGTGATATTGTTGCCTCAATGTTGCTTTCAGAGTAACATTGATTTCATAGGGTGATCTGGGAATGTATTCTCTCCCAGTCATTTTTTGAAGGAGTTTGTGAAAGATTGATGAAAACTTTTCTTTAAATATTTGGTAGAATTTACCAGTGAACCTGAATGACTTCTGGGTCATCTGGGTCTTTTCCCTAATTCAATACCTTTACTTGTTATAGATTCATTCAGATTTTATATTTCTTCTTGAGTCAGTTTTTGTAGTTTGTGTGTTTCTAAGAATTAGTTCATTTCATCTAGGTTTTCTGCTTTGTTGGCATATAGTTATTCATAGTAATTGTTTACATGCCTTTTTGTTTCTATAAGGTCAATAGTGACAGCCCCTATTTTATTCCTTATTTTAGTCACTTGTATCCTCTCTCTTATTCTTGGTCAGTAAAACCAGAGTTTTGTTTTTTATATTTTTTAAATAACCAATTTGGGTCTTTGTTTTTTCTCCATTGTTTTCTTATTTATATTCACTATAACCATAATTATTTTCTTTCTTTTGTTTGCTTTGGATTTAATTCTTTTTCTAATTTTTAAAAATGGAGCATTATGTTATTTAAATATTTTTTAAAATATTTCCTAATCTTTTCTTCAAAATGGATAATCTTGATTGCTTATTTTCAAGTTTTCTGATTCTTCTATCAATAGAAATTTACTATTGAGCCCCTCTTGTGAATTTTTAAAGTGTTTGTCCAGGAAACCTAATTTGGACCATCTCAGGGATGGTTCTATAAACTGCTTTGGGGCATGTGTATGACCAATGCTTTCTTGTTTGTTTGTATGTGCCGTAATGTATTCTTGAAAATTGGATGTGTTGCCAGGCGGGTATAGCTCAGTGGTTGATTGCTGGCCTATGAATCAGGAGGTCACTGTTTGATCCTCCGTCAGGGCACAGGCCAGGGTTGTGGGCTCAATCCCCAGCAAGAGGCAACTGATCAATGATTCCCTCTCATCATTGATATTTCTTATCTTTCTCTCCCTCTCTTTTCCTCTCTCTGAAATCAATAAAAACATTTAAACTATGTTTAAAACAACAACAACAGAAACTGAATGTGTTAAAATATATGGGACAACTTGAAATCAGACTTGTCCATACTCAGGGATTTTTTTTTAAATATATTTTATTTATTTTTTACAGAGAGGAAGGGAGAGGGATAGAGAGTTTGAAACATCGATGAGAGAGAAACATCGATCAGCTGCCTCCTGCACACCCCCTCCTGGGGATGTGCCCGCAACCAAGGTACATGCCCTTGACCGGAATCGAACCTGGGACCTTTCAGTCCGCAGGCCGACGCTCCATCCACTGAGCCAAACCGGTCAGGGCATACTCAGGGATTTTTGTTGTTGCTGTTTGCTGTTTTTTATATTGCTGCTTGTTTAATTAATGAGTTAATGAGTTTTCTGAACTAATTCTATGAAGTGGCTATTTGTTGTCATTGGCGGGGGGGCGGGGTACTTAAGTTTCTGTCCAGTTGAATTATTGTTAAGTTAATGATTTTGTAGAGATTTTCTTAAATGCCTTGCACCAATAAGACTGTGTTTACTGATGGACTGTGTGTGTGCTGAGACACACTGAAGGCAGTTAATCACTATATCTGAGTCTTCACTTCTTGCTTGTGCAGTTCCTCACGTTCATCCAGAGGTGAATGATTAGGGACTTCTCACATCTGTGGCCTAAGTGCAGACCTGAACATAAGCAGAGCCCTTTGGATTGATGAATATATCAAAGCCACAAAAGTCACTGTAAAACACAGTGCTCTTACTGAGATTCAGTGTTTTTTTTGAATGAGCACTTTTTAGGTTATGACAGCCTTTGCTTCATTTCCAAAGCTCTGAAAATAGGATTTTGACCATTTTTGCCATGCTCTCATTGCTTGTAGAGGGGAAGAAATTTTTATGAGTTCTTATTCCATCATAACTGCTGTCATGCTCCCCACCCCCCAGTTGATTATATTTTTGATGTACCTCTGGAGTCAGTTTTCTAATATTTTATCTAGGATTTTGGCATCTGCATTTCTGATGGAGATTGATTGTAACTTTTCTTTCTTGTGAGGTCATCAGGTTTTCCATACAGAGATGATGTTGGCCTCACAAGCCAAGCTGGGGATTGTTCTTTTCTTAATATTTTGTAATTCTCTGGAAGAGTTTGTGTGAATTTGATGCATCTTCTTTAGTTATGTGGTAGAATCCTAGTGAAGACATACGGGCCAGGAATTTTCTTCATGAGAAGGTTTTTAATTATGGGTTTGCTTTTGTCAACACATTTAAGACTATTCAAACTTTCTCTCCCTGTTTTTTTCTTTTTAATTTGAAATGCATTGTTTTAATTAATTGTTATTAATATTCCTTGAACTATTCTGCATGTCCATGGGATCTGTAAGGATATGTAACCTGATTCTTCTTCCATTTCTAATATTATTTGTGCTGAAAACGGAGCTCTCTATTTACCTTTATTATTATTTTTACATAATTTCACAATATATTGAGTACACTTATTTGAATATAAATAACAGGATATCTTTCTATGTTTTAAAAAAGGTTAGACAATTTATAAGTGTCAAAACCTGGAAGCAACCAAGTTATTCTTCAGTAAGTGAATGGATAAATAAACTGGGGTATATCCAGAAAATGGAATAGTATCCAGAACTAAAAAGAAATGAGCCATCAGTCCAGGAAAAGACATGGAGGGGCCATAAATTTATATGACTAGTGAAAGTAGCTAATCTGAAAAGGCTATATACTATATGATTCTAACTATATGTCATCCTGGAAAAGGAAAAACTATGGAGACAGTAAAAAGTTCAGTGGTTTCCTAGAGGTGGGAAGGGATGTATAGGTAGAACACAGAGGATTTTTAGAGAAGTGACAATACTCTGTACAATACTGTAATGATTAACATCTGTCGTTATGCATTTGTGAAGACCTGAAAAATGTACACTAAGCATCAACCCTCATGTAAAGTATGGGCTTTGGGTGACTATGGTTTGTCAATGTAGGTTCATCAGTTGTAACATATGCATCACTCTGGTGGGAGATGTTGATAATGGAGGAGACTATGGGTGTGTGGGAAGAGCGGGTACATGAGGAATCTCTGTACCTTCCTCTTTACTTTGCTATGAACCTATAACAACCCTGAAAAAATAAAGTCTTTGAAAAAAGAACAAGCACTAACAAATAAATTAGAAACAATCCACTTACTAGAAAATAAATAAAATAGCAACTGAATGCTATTAGTAGAGTTTAAAAAGCACTATTAGTGAGGTGTGTTCTCCTTGATGAATTCAAGAAGAGAAGTATGTAGATGGGTGCTCTCTGTCATCAGATATACATGTATTTTTTGTTCAGATGTCTGAATAGACTAACTAAATGAAAACAAAATTCAAATGTGTGTGTGTGTGCACACTTGCATATGCATGTGCTTTCACATGTGCACTACTGTGCACACACCCTGATAGTTATTTAGAAGAATATTATTTAAATAAATTGTGTACCACTTACTTAATACTATCTTAAGAGTGAATGAAATAATAGAAATTCATCATCACAGTGCTTTTTCTATGCAATAGTGATTTAGTCTACATAAAGTCTTTTATTTTCTTTCTTTATCAAAATAATGCTTTTAACTTATTCTGAATTAATGAAATTATTTTCTGATTTTATAATAAGTGTGATTTTTTTTAAAAAAATGATGGGCCATTTGAACACACACACCCTCAGAGGTATAAACAATAAATAATCCTAGAGGACATGTGTCTAGAGTTTACATTTATTAATTCACTCATTCATTTATTCATTCAAGGAATGTAAGAATTTGATCCCAAACTAATGTCCAAATCAATAAAACATGATCCTACTATGGAGAGTACCACAGTATATTAACTTTGTAAACTGACTTGAAATCTCCCTGGGCAAATGCTAAGTTCTCATACATAAAATGATGGCTTCATTAACAATTTATAAGATGATGACTACCAAATTATACAATCAGCCTTGACTTTTATCCAGAACTGCCAAACCTGTACATAAAACTGCTTTCAAAAGATTTCCACCCAGAATTCCCACAGGCACTTCAAACTTAATGTATTCAAAATAGAACTCATTCTTTTCCCCCCATAAATTCATGCTATGCTTCTCATATTTATAGTCTTGATAAGTGTGGTAGCAGAATAAAGGCTCCCAAAGATGTCCATGTCCTAATGCTTAAAACCTTTGACTAGGCTATATTATGTGACAAAAGGGAAAAGGTCATTCTAATTCCTAATGATTAAAAGTCTTAAAATAGGGACATTATGTTGGATTGCTTTGATTAGCCCATTAAAACCACAGGAGCCCTTAGAAATAGAGAGCTTTCTCTAGCCAGTGCCTGAGAAATGGAGCAGAAGGGCCAGTCCTGGAAACCAGAAGGGTGAGAGTTGCTGGAAGAGGCCACATGGAAATCACGACAAGGAATGTAGGCAGTCCCTAGGAGCAGGATTGGGCCCCAGCAGCCAGCCAGCAAGGAAATGGGCACTGTGGTACTACCATCATGAGGAACTGGATTTGGCTAACAAACTGGTGAATTTCAAAGCAGATTTCTTTCCAGAGGCTCCAGTAAAAGATGCAGGGATATTGGAATTCTTGTATTATTACCTGAATACAACATATTTTTCAAACCACATAACTGTTATACTTTCCCGATTTTACAAAAGTAATTCCCTTTATCTTCAAAACTCTCCTCTGTTATTTATCCCCCTGTGTCTTCATCTCAAGCTCAAATGCTCTTTTAAGTGTGAGGTCTTCCTAGATGATCCCAGGTGAATATAGTACACTTATTTTTTCTCCAATTAATTTGTAAACACTTTCATTATCATAATCACCTTTTACAGGAAATTTTTGTTTACATGTCAGTTTTCTTCACTAAACTGCTAACATTTTTATTATTTTCAAGTTCCCATAAATTGTTGAACATATATTATGTAGTGCATATTAAATGCATATATCATCTCACACCTGTTAGAATGGCTATTATCAAGCAGACAAGAGTAAGTGTTGGGAAGGATGTGAAGAAAAGGAAGCCTGCCCTGGCCAGTGTGGCTCAGTTGGTTAAGCATCATGCCATACACCAAAAGGTTGCCAGTTTAATTCCCAGTCAGGGCACAGGCCCAGGCTGCTGGCTTGATCCCCGCCATGGATTGATGTTTCTCTCTCATGTTGATTTTTTTTCTCCCTCTCTCCTCTCCCTTCCTCCCTTCTTCTCTCTCTAAAATCAATAAAAAATATATTTTAAAATAAAAATAAATAAAAGGAAACCCTTGTTCTCTGTTACTGAGAATGCAAATTGATTCAGCCACTATGGAAAATTGTATGGAGGTTTCTCAAAAAAATAACAAATGGAACTATGATATGACCCAGCACTCCTGACTACATATCCAAAGGAAATGAAAATAGGATATTGAAGAGATACCGCACTCTCTTGTTTATTACAACATTATTCACAGTTGCCAACATGTGGAAACAACCTATGTGTCAGTCAATGGATGTATGGATAAAGAAGATGTGGTGTATATTCATACACAATGGAATATTATTCAGCAATGAGAAATAAGGAAATCCTGCCATTTGCAATAATATAAATGGACCTTGTAAACATTATGTTAACTGAAGTAGATCAGACAGAGGGAAAAAATTATTGCATGATCTCACTTATATATGGAATCTAAAAATGTTTAATTTGTAAAAAAAACAAGTGTAGAATGGAGGTTATAAATAAGTCCTCGAGCTCTATAGACAACAATACTGTATTAAAAACTTTGAAGTTTCTAAGTCACTAGATCTTAATTGTTCCCATAAAAAAGAAATAATAATTATGTGACCTAATAGAGATATTAGCTAATATAATCAGCATGACTTAAGGTCACTTAAGCTAAATTGTAAATATTCAGTGTAAGATTAATAATATGTTCATCTTTAACGTTTAAACACATGTGAGATCAGCAAATTGTCTAAAAAATTAGTATTTATCATATCCACTTCTTCATATTAAAATCACCTATAGCAATCCTTCCACTTTTACAACTCCTCTATAACTGTGTTTACTGCACAAATACTGCTGTATTGCTTAATCCATTTGGTATCTTCTATCTTTATTTTAACTGACTTCCAAGTAGAATTTTACACTTAATCAAACCTATAAAAACAAACAAACAAACAGAAAGCCTTTTGTAACTTAGTTTCTATGATACAGCACTCCCCTAGCTTTCTTCTTACCTCTTAGGCTATTTTTCTATTTCCTCTTTCTGCCTGCACCCTAGTACGCCACAGGATTCTGTTCTCAATTCTATTTCCTTTTCTTACAACAGACTCTCTTTGGATGATCTCATGCAGATCCACAGTATCAATTCTCAGTTAAATGCTTATGACTTCCAAGCCAGTACCCCTAGCTCTTTGCTCAGCTCCATGTATATAATCATTTGCTAAGACCTTGATGTATTACTTATTCCTTAAAAGTCAAACAACCAAAAAATAAAATCTTTTACTCCTATAAATCTTCTTTCTTTTTCAATTTCTTATCTCAGTGAATCACCCCACAACCCAACCTTTATTATCTACATCATTTCACTGAAATTCTGACTATATATATATATATATATATATATATATATATATATATATATATTCTCTAATTTCTATGCCCACTGCCCCAGCAGTGATTGAGACTTTAATTATCCTCATCATTAATCTTCCTCTTGCTCCAGTTCAATCTCTCTTGTACCTCATAAAATAAGGTCCTTAAAATACAATTCTCATGGATACATCCTTGCTAAAATTCATTCCTTTCCCTTGTCCTTGATATTTATCATATGAAATATCTACTTCATATGATACAAATAAGTCCCAAGCACTTCTCCAGGCTCATTCACCAACTGGTACCCATCTTGCACACGTTTTTCTCACCGTGTCAAACTACCTGCAGCACCTTGTGGTTCATGCTGCCTAGCACCACAGCCCTAGCACATGTTGTTTTTGCACATTTTCTTCTCTGTCCTTGACTTTGGGTGGTGGATGAGTACTCATTTTAATATTCTTTTGGATTGTACTGTTCTTTATTGTCATAGAACCCGATGGATACCTCTAGTGTTAATTTAAATGTCTATCTTACCCACTGGGTATTGTATTTCATCTTGGTCACAGAACATAGCAAAGGTCAAGATGTAGTAACTGCTGAATAATGATGAATAAATGTCTTTAAAAAGCCAATTAGGATTTCTTTTATCTCTACAAATATATGTGAATTTAGATGCAGTCTAAGTACACAAAATAAGGATGAACTGTCCAAATGATTTTACCTGTACTTCTACAGTATCAGGCATAGCAAAGGGAGATTAAAAATTAAATATTCCTTTGATTCCTAAAAAAGATATTGATATTTTATGTTATTAATTTTGTGTTTTATATCAAACCATAAAGTATAATTCAGTGTGAAGCTTATAGGGAAAGCATATGAAAGTTGAATTCATTCATGCATGAATTTGCTCACTAAATTAAACAATTTTAATCATAATAGTCTTTGTGCATAGACAAAGCTTACATGTTTTATCAATAATATAATGTCTATATTGTTTAAAAACATTAAGAGACTGTAACATAAACATGTATAAAACAAAATAAATGAAATTAGACATGTATATGCTAGTGCAGGGAAGTTATAAATAGATAGAAAACCAGGGGTAAAGAGAAATATAAGTATTCAGTTTAAAAGAAACTGTATAGAAATTATAGTTTTAGGTTTAGTTTCCTAGCAGCCATGTTAAAATGAAAATAACATAATTTACATATTTCTCACTTTAACAAAAGGAGAAGCTTGCCTCTGAAGGAGAAAAACTTTTCTTAGTAGTGACATGTGATATAAATGCCTCTCCTTGGATGTAATATATGGGCCACTGAATGATGATATTTCTCAACAATATTTGTGTATTAAGTCACAAAATTAATTCCATATGATTATTTGTTGTATTATAGTTTCATAAAAAGAAAATTAGCCCCGACTGGTTTGGCTCAGTGGATAGAGGGTCGGCCTGTGGACTGAAGGGGCCCAGTTTCGAGTCTGGTCAAGGGCATGTGCCTTAGTTGCAGGCACATCCCAAGTGGGGGGGGGGGGCGTGCAGGAGGCAGCTGATCGATGTTTCTCTCTCATCGATGTTTCTAGCTCTCTATTCCTCTCATTTCTTCTCCGTAAAAAATCAATAAAATATCTTTTAAAAAAATTAGGGTATGTCCTCAAATTTTAATTCAGAAAAGGCACATTAAAGACAAAGACATTATAGTGCAAGTCTATAGGAATCCGGTAATCTGATTTAATGAAGGCAAATTTTTTAATATTCAGAGGAATGACAGTTTTCAAGTGATATTCCATAATTATTAGAGCTGGGGTGTGTTTTAAATATCCACTTCTGTTTGGTGACACTTTAAGGTTTTAGTTATTTTCAAGAAACAAGAATTCTTTAAAAAACCCTTAGTAAACATTAGTTTACCTAAAAATATATTGCATATACTTTTTAATACTTTAATATTAAACCAACAAGGAGAGGGCATTGTCTTTCTAAAGTATTGTTAATTGATAAACAAGAGCTCCCCTCTCCCTTCACAACATTTAAAATTGAGCCATTTTACTATGAGAAAAGAGGAAAGCAAAACAACATTCCAAATACTATATACAGGGTGAGGCAAAAGTAGGTTTACATTGTGAGTATGTGAAACAAAGTTTATTCTTGTATTGTTATTTATTAATTATTATATTTTAAAATATCTTTTCATTTATTTCAGAGAGAGGAAGGGAGAGGGAGAGAGATGGAAACATTGATGAGAGAGAAACATCAATCAGCTGCTCCTGCACACTCCCTGGGGATCATGTTTGCATCCAGGGCATGTGCCCTGACCGAGAATTGAACCAGCGATCTCCTGGTGCATGGATCTAGGCTCAACCACTAAACCACACCAGATGGCTATTATATATTTTTAATCATTGCTTAAAAAGTGAGGATGTTTTTCCCATTGATTTTTTCAGAGACAGTGGAAGGGAAGGGAGAGAGAGAGAGAGAGAGAGAGAGAGAGAGAGCCAGCCCTGACCAGGGCAGGTATCAGACCTGTACTCAGGTACGTGCCCTTGACTGGGAATTGAACCGGAGACCCTCCAGTGTGCAGGTCAATGTTTTAACCACTGAGCAACACCAACCAGGGCTAATGATGGCATTTTCATACTAACAACTGTAAATTTACTTTTGCCCCACCCTGTACTATATACTAGTGTCAGATTGTTGTATATATTTTATATCATTAAATGTTTCTTGTGAAAGTCAAAGCTGGCTAAAATTAGATATTTACTATTTGTAACTATATTGAAATCCAGTATGGAGATGTGTCTACATGGGAATATGAAATCGATATTTGGATGCAACATATTTCATAATCATTCTGAAATCAGCAGCTAATCCACAGACATAAGTGAAAAGAGGTTATAAATATTGATTCATTAAATTTATTCCCTTAGGTTCATATCATGCATATCCTTAGAATACTTAACCTAGAGTTATATTTAAAATCATACTGTTATATACAAGTATAATACAGTTTAATTTATAAAGTGTTTCCCTTTGGAGGATAAAAAATATTAATGCATGTGATTCTCTGCTTGCTAATAGGGATTCTGGCTCTGCCTGCTCGGTTTCTTCCCCAGTCTTGTTCTCTGAGAAGGGACTGCTGGAAGCCAACTGACAAGTGATCTGCTCTTTGGTGTTGCCGCATCAGTACAATGATAAGAGGAAATCAAGACTAGGAAGGCAGGAGGGAAGGGGATAGACACTGAAGAGATGCATTTGGGTTAGTTCTAGGGAAGTTTTGTCTAGAAAAGAAAAAATATGCATAGTTCGTGGGTGATTATTAAGTTAACTACAACAATTTAAAGAAAGAGGGAAATGGATGAAAAAGAGGGATGTAAAGATGTGTGCTTTGTATTATATATCTTCTTCGAATATTATCAAAATGCAAGTAGAGCCTTGAGCTCTTTTAAAAGTATTTTCTGCCTTTTCTTCTAAACTGGACGGTTGTATTGTGTGGGTCACATCTTTATATGCCTGTGAATTCTAATAAGCTGGTAGAGGAGACAATGTTTAAACTGTGTAGACTGGACATAATGCGGAAGAAGTGGGGGTTGGGAGTATAGATCTTGGCTAGGCTTTAAGTCTGTGCTCTGATCCTAACTGGCTCTATACCTGTGGATATGTTTCATATGTGGACAGAGACACAGAGACACAGAGAAGGGGAAGTAGGGAGAGGATATGAAGGGAAAGGAGGGGCGTTGATTCAACAAAGGGTAAAATGTGTGAGCACCAAACTATTGATGTTTTAAATATATATTCAGGAAAAATATACAGAGAAAAGTTTTAAGACATTGAAGCATTATAATATAGACATATGAGTTTCCTGAGCATGCAAGTTAATTAAAAGCATAATATTGATGGTTTTTACTGTCGGAAGCATTTTACTATTTGTGTACCATGAGAGGAAAAAAAATAAACCCTCTAGGTCGTGAAGAGAAATAGATACGGTGAAGAGAAATTCTATTCTAGCATCTGAATATAAAAAGTAAACAGTGCCTGTGGAATTCACACCGTGTCACCTTCTCTAAGGAAAGTGCATTGCAGGGATCATCTGCACTACCGGAGGCTTTGTGTACCTGTGCCAGATGTAGCTGGCATTCTCCTCACTCTGCATGGCTGCTTCGGAATCAATACTTCATCACCTCTGAGAGATTCATGTGACGAGGCCCTAAGTCCCTCCATTTTTCAAAATTTCTTACTCCCCAGGAAGGCACATCTGCATTTTACCGAAAACTCTGGCTAGAAGCTATCTGGGGTTTTTCTTCTTTGCTATTGTTGGTGATTGTAGTGCCTTTGTGAAAAATACCTTCAACAACCTGGCTTTACTGCTTGTTGATCTGCTATCATCAGTATCATGCATTCTCCTTCTAATTTAGCCACCACACTTTTTGCTTTAGGAGGAATCATGACACCATTTTGTAGCTAGTTCATATCAGATTTTTAAATTCTGGTATACCTCTGTAACTTTTGACTTCAATTCCTTAACTTTCCTATTCTCTGAAAATTTTATTTTCTCTACACATATAATTTGACCTCATAGGACGCAATATTTTCTTGGTTATTTGTATTTTTATAATACAGTTTCTTCTCGGCATTAGTTATTTTCCAAATAGCTCTTGGGTACCTCAAATCCTTTGCAACATAGAATGCTAGAATCCAGTTGAAAGTTAACCAGTTTCAAGCCAAATCAATCTTTCATCCCTGCTTCTACACTCCTATAACTGAAAACCTCCTTCATGTAAATGGATTTTTATTAATTTGATCTTTTCAATTCTACAAATATAATACAACACACTGATACACGCACACACAAAGTAAGAAAGGTGATAGAATAAAACTCAGATAAAGAACCAACCTGGAGCAATGAAAAAAAAAATTGTATGCAACCAAGACACATGCCCTTAATCAGAATCGAACCTGGGACCCTTTGGTCTGCAGGCTGACGCTCTATCCACTGAGCCAAACCCACAAGGGCTTGAATTTTCCCCTTTATTCTAGTAAGTATGTAATAGGAAAATTAAAACAAACAACTTTAGAAGATTCCAAGTTAACTATATTAAAATGGTTGACTCTTATGTCTTAGAAATCACTTTTTATCTTATAATGCTGCTATTTGACTTTTGATTAATATTGGGATCAATACATTGCTGATTTTCATTAGGTAATCTTTTCAGTGATAACTTTTTATAAAAACTATATTGTTTTAGATGGCTTCTATTTCATGTTTGGTAGCTCTTTGGGATTTAAACATCAGAATTAAAAAAATAATTTCACATTGGTTATGCTAAAATTATCAATATTTGGGAAAATTTTAAGCAAAATAATAATTAGTTTAAAATATATATTATTCTCAAAGAAGAAAATTTAAATTCCTTCTTAGTAAACAACAACAATAAAAACAAACAAAATGCTTATAAATATAATGTAACAAATTCTAAATATTGCTTGGCCCCCACAAATGTTTCAGTCCCTTTTATTTTAATTTGCATTTTCTAAAATTATGAGCATTAATTTCAGGAATATTCCAAATTATCTTTAATTAGTTTTCAGAAGATTGTCCCATTTTAAATTCTATTGTCTTACACAAATCGATTTGTTTATGTACCCTTTTTGCTAGTTTTTAATATTTTAAAAAATGTTAGTATGTTTATAGAGAGTAATATTATGTTTTTGTTTCTCTCAATTAATGTTTTATTTTCTTCTGTAAACTTTAGCTTGTCTTCTCTATTCCTTAATCCCATTTGTACATATAGTTTTCAAGAATGCATTTCTTGTTTACACAAAAGCAAGGCTTTTGAACCAAGTTATTTGGAATGTAATCAAAGTCAAGGCTCAGTGTTTGAAAATGAGATTTTTCTGAGTTGGGGATCAGAGCAATCCATTGCCTGATGTAATTCGAGAACAGAACTTGTTACAACCCTGCATATATTAATAGCAGGGAAAAAATTTAGATAAAATGGAGGTAAAATGTATATATTTATATACACACATTCATAGAGCAAGAAGAAACACTGAGACTCTCACATGAATAGGGTTTTTTAAATTAAACTTACCAAGTGTTGGTACCAATATTCATGTTTCATTCTGTTGTGTTCTTATTGCTTTCAACTCGTTTTTCTCTATGATAGTTTTCCTAAATCTTTTCTTTCTCCAATCCACATATACAATTGTTATTCACAGAGATCTCCCACATTCTATATTATTTGTTTCTCAAACTCTAGATGCTAAGCCTAGACATGTTACTGATGTGAAAAAGGATATCACTGGGAGATACAGTGACTTTCCCAAGGTAAGGCTTGTAGTGTGCAGTTTCAGGAATGGAAGAGAGAAGTTTGGATTTTTTTTCCTAATTTGCCTTTCTTTGTACCACATCATGATCTCTGACCCCCTCAGCTCTGTCACTGCTTGTCTGATGGGCAATCATCTTATTTACAAAAGCAGCATTTTGTTATCTATTAGCATTTTATATCTATAACCTATAGCTTTGAAGCACCTGAGATATCTACTTTTTCTTTTTTAGTTTTCATCAGCAGCCCACACTTTTGAATATATTAATGCTCCATGCCAAGGTCATCCTATAACTATCTCCACCATTTTATCATATACTAGAGGCCTGGTGCACAAAATTCGTGAGTGGGTGCAGTCCCTAGGCCTGGCCAGTGATCGAAGCATGAGCGTCTGGCGTGGAAGGACAGGTCCCAGCTGACCTCTTGAACCTGGGCAGCACCTGGGCCCCTGGGCTCCTGCACAACCCCCCTCTGCCTGAGTCACGGCACCCGAGTCCCCATGCAAAGATGCAGTGAGCGCGGCCAGACACCGAGGGCCAGGGCACAGCACAGGCCTCTGGGTCTCTCAGTGGCGCCACAAGGAAGCCGGTGGGCAGTGCGCTCTCTCACGGCCAGCCTCGCAGACCGGCTCCTGTGCGAATCATGGGGAGCCTGAACGTCCCCTGCGGTCCCGGAAGCTGTGGCCCAGCTCATCCAGAAGAGGCCTACCAGGTGCAGGGTGGGCTCCTCGTGGGCGCCCGGCACCTGAGCATGGGGGCTTCCCCACCATGTGAGCCCTGGCATCCCGGGGGAGGGTAGCAGGCAGAGTGACAGCGAGCTCAGCGGACACCCTGCATTCTCACTGCACCTCCATCCCCATCACCCCCACCCCCAGGTAGCCAGCGAGAAGTCACAGCCCCCTGCCTGGGTGCCGCAAGAGGTTGGTTGCCGTCCTCTGGTGGTCAGCACACATCATAGCAAGTGGTCGAACTCCCGGTCTCCCGTTCAAACGACCGCCGGAGGCGACAATTTGCATATTAGGCTTTTATAATATAGGATACCTAACCTTTGGTAATATGACAAAGTTTTTCACTAAGAATCATTAGAACAGCACCTATATTGGATCTACCTGGGGTGTCTGGTAAATGCATATTCTTGGACCTTCATACCCTCATAATGAATGTCTTACAGTAAGCCTTGAAAAAATGCCTTTTAAACAAGTTCTCAGAAAATCACTGCATTAAAGGTATTAAAATCCATACATTATGCATGTCTTCTTGCCAAACTTTTCAGACTTGTTCATTCAGCTGCCACCTGGGTTTAATAATTTGGATGTCTGGATGCAACTCTTACTCACATGTCCCAAACTGAACTCGTCAAAGTCCTCTCTCGCTGTTTTGGGTGGGCAGAGTACTGCTCTCCACTGCCAAGATGTCTACACATTAATCTCTGGAATATGTGACTATATCGGGTTACATGGCCAAGGGGAATTAAAGTTGCAGGTGGAATTTGAATTGTTAATCAGTTAGCCTTAAAATAAGAACATTAAATGGAGTTTTCAGGTGAGCCCAGTAGAATCACAAGGTTGCTTAAAAATTGAAGAGGAAGGGAGAGTTTCAGGGAGTTGTGTCTATGTGAGAATGGTTAGCAACAGTCAGAGGTGCTGACTATGCAGTTGAGCATGAGGCAAAGACTGGGTTTGACCTCTAGAAGCTGGTAATGGCAAAGGAACAGATGTTTCCCCAGATCCCCCAGTAAGAAAGTCATCCCTGCAGACATCTAGGTGTTAACCCAGTGAGACCCATGTTAGGTAACATTAATGTTGTTTTCAGTTTTAAGCTACCAAGTTTGTGGTGTACTGTGGCAACTAGGAAACTCATACAGAGTTTGATGCTGGAAGTTGGATATGACTATAGAAATGACCTAAAAATGTGGAAGATGCTTTGGAATTGGGTGGTGGGCAGAGGCTGGAAAGACATTGAGGAGCATAACAGAATAAACCTGCATTGTCCTGAATAGACTGTGAGTAGAAATATGGGTAATAACAACGATGCTGGTGAGGCCTCAGAAGGAAGTGAGGAGCATGACAGAGAAGCTATTATCACCTCAGAGAATACACTGAAATTGTCATGAACAGACTGTCGGTAGGAGTACAAACATTAAAGGATCTGCTGGGGCGGCCTCAGGAGGAAATAAGGAACATGACTTTGAAAACTGGAAGGAAGAGGATCCTTGTTATACAGTAGCAGGAAGCTTGGCAAAATTGTTACCTACCGTTATATGGGAGGAAAGTTTATAAATTGGGTATTTAGGTGAGATTTCCTAGCAAAGTATTGAACAGTCATCCTGCTATTTCTCCTAAAATACAAAGGAAAATAAATAAATTGAGGGAATAATTGTTAAATGACAAAACATGGAACCAGGGCTTACTGACTTGGGAAATTCTCATTCATGTTGCGGAAGATATTAAAATCAACAGATTTGCTGTCAAGAATATGTAGTCTAAGAAAGCTAAGGCTGTGGCTGATCCAAAGGTCAGAGTAGTCTGTCACACAAAAGGCTATTTGAGGAGATTAAGTGTGTGACTCGTGAATGTCCTCTTTCATGTCAGCAGAAGCTGCAAGTAGAACTGGGATTATCTAGGAGATGTCTGTGCACAAACCTTTCGTCTACTGGAGTGAACTCCATGGTATACCAGGGATACCCACAATACACACAGAATTCTGGAGAATGTTATACCAACAGAGACACTGCCAGCTGGGGCTGAAAGGAACAGAAAGAGTACAAAACAAAAGGAGTCGATCAGAATTCCAAAATTCTGCACAGAGGAAACAGGCTGGTTAAACTTCTCAGCTGTAAATGCTACAGTTCATGGAAAGGAATGATGATCCAGAAGGCAGAGCCTTGAGCCTAGAGGGCCTACATTCGAGGCTCCAGAGGGTGCAGCCAAAAAACATAGAGGCTTATTTTTCTGTCAGGATTGTGAAACTGCTTGACACTTGTGACTCTTTATTCTCTTACATCTTCACATCTTTTGAACCATAATATCGATAACTATTATCTCTTACCTGTCATAATGTACTTCAGGGAACTGATGGGATTTAGATGACGTTTAGTACTTTGAGTTGATCCTGCATTGTGTTGAGACCTTTGGGGAAATCAGAAGGAGTTGAGGTATTTTGTATGTGGGATGGATGGGTATCATTGCAGGTCTGAGAGCAGACTCTGGAAAGCAGTCTGTACCCCCGACCCTGTATCTTTGTACTAATCCCTGGAACGTGTGGATTGGCCAAGTCACACAGCAAAGGAAAATTAAGGTTGCTAAACAGTTGACTTACTGTAGGAAGATTACTCTGGATTATCCAGGTAAATCAAATGTAACCCATCACAAGGGCCCTGGAAGTGGAAGAGGGAAAGGTGTAGTTCTTCCCTAGAGCCTTCTAAGAGGAATACAGTCTTGGTTACATCTTAATCTTACCTTGTTAAGACAGCTGTTAAACTTCTAACCTTCAGAAATACAATATAATTTATTTATATTCAGCCACTAACTGTGTGGTTATTTTTTACAGTGTTGATAGGAAACGATGCTTTGTTCTTGCCTCTTTGTTGTTATCTCAGTTTTCCATATCCTCTGTTCATCTATCTCTTACCTAAAATTCTGAAGATCATTCTTGCTTCACCTCTCTTTGCTGACCTTGCATCTAATCAATTATTGAGTGATGTTACCTGAACTCTTAATTTTTTTCCTGAAATATGTCCTCTTTTCTCCATATCCACCATCATTTCCCTAGATAAGTATCATTATTTTTAACCAGAATGTGTCAATACTTAAAACTTCCTTCATTTCACTGCTCAGAATCATTTTTGATGCCCTCTAATTATTTCCCATCATTTATCCTAGAGAATAATGTGCAAGTTCTTGAAATCACATATGGATATTTTCACGCCTAGCTCCTGCTAACCACTCCAGCATCATCTACCTTGCCGTAAATGCCAAGACAACGCTGAGTTCCTCTTGGTGTCCTTGACATGTCAGGCTCTTTTGTGTCTTTCTGCCATTGCTCTTGCCATTCTCTTTTCTGCAATGTTCTTATTTCCTCTCTGCACCTTTGAAACACATTTATACTCCTAATGTCTTATCTTCTCCAATAATGTGTCCCTTAATTGTCAGATGGATCTCTGTGCTACTGCTTTATGCTCTCTCTCTCTCTTTTTTTCTTCCTGAGCATCTCTTTATCTAGATGTTTAACAAAATAAACTGTGCTTATTTATTTATGGGTTAGTAAAAGAGTGGCTGGTGCATAGTAAGTGATCAATAGCTGATTATTTAATTTAATGGAATTAAATTGCTCCACTATTGCCCTGGACACAGCCAAAGGTGAACTCCACTGCCCTCCCAATAAGTCATATTCTTGTATAATCTCCTTCCCTTGAGCTTAGGTAGAACCTATGACTTGCTTTTAGCTAATATGTCAAGGTAAAGGGATTTCTGCAGGCATATTTAAGATGCCAATTCAGTTGGTCAAAAGAGAGATTAACCTGGGTGAGCCTGTCTTAATCAAGATGAAATCTTTGAAATGGGCAGGGAGAGGGATCCTACCTGAGATATTTTACCTCATGCACTCCTTAAAGAAGCAAGCAACCATGTACTGGTAGTGACCTGCTTAAGGAAGAACCATGTGGCAAGGAACTGTGACAGCCTCTAGGACCTAAGGGTGGACTCCAGTCAATAGTCCACCAAAAAAAAACAAAAACAAACAAAAAAAACAAAACAAACAAAAAACAAAACATGTCCTTAGGTCCGAAGTTGCAAGGAAATCAATTTGCCCATTAATGGAAATGAGCTTGGGAGTAGACTTATCAGTCAGATGTCCGGATGAGGATGCAGTCAGGTCAACCCTTTGCCACCTTGAAAGACCAAAAGCAAAAGACCCAGATAATTTGTGCCAGAATTCTTGACCCATGGAAACTGAGATAATAAATGTGTATTGTTTTAAGCTGCTTCTAAGACGTGGTAATTTATACAGAAATAGACCACTAATACATTCATAAGAAACCCATACCATATCTACAAGCAGTCATTTTACTGTTACACATTTACTATTACCTATGCATATATATTCATTGCTTCTATTTCATTACTTCATTCCTTCATGCACCCTATCATTTGCTCATGCATTATACATGCCATCAATATTTTTAAAATATGTTGTTAATAGACAGTATGGCTCTAGAGATCAGTAACATAAATTCTCAGCACTCAAAGAATTTATAATCTGGTGGGACCCCAAAAAACATATCGGAAAATGCAACTATCCCTACCTAGATGAGATGGTGAGATACATGTTTTTATGACTCCCAGCCAATCCAAATCTGCAAACTGCTTCAGGGTTTTCTTTTGAAACGGCATCTCTGCCATTGAGCTATCTACAACCATTTTATACACAATCAAATTTCAAACACAACCACATTTAACACCTGATTTATCTTTCGATTATTTTTTCTGTATCTTTGCATTCATTTTTACATAATGAATTTTAAGTTTTCTGTATTTTAAGTTTAAGAAACAGAAGATCTTCCTTTATATTCCTTTGCCAAGACAGTTATGCAACATTATAGACTCATTTATGGATATTGTCTCTCTCTGTGTCTCTCTTCTCTGTTTCTGTCTCTTTTCTTTCTCTTCCAGAAACTTTCACAGGGTAATACAGTTGGAAAATGTAAGATGTGCTTAAGTATTTTCTCTCTTCCAATGTACCTAAAATTCATTACTAGTGTCTTTTTGGGAGAAACAATAATGTGTCCCAGAAAATTCTGTTAAAATTCAGATAATTGCAGGGGAAGCTATAAGATTGTATGTTGAGGGATATATTTGGATTTATTACAGAACAGAATAGCCAATATTTTGAAAGTTAATATTGACCCATTATGAACTACATGATAGAGACTCCATTTGCTGACAAAAGGGAGTGGAAAGGATTGAGAACTTCCTCAAATCTAGCCTGAAAGACCATGTAAAATTTTTCGATAAATTTAATAAATGTATCAATTTTGACTATAGGCAGACTACAAGGCTAACTAGCTGAGACTTCCGTAGATGACAGTATGGCTGCTTATACTCCATCATATTAATCTGCTCAGACTGCCATGATAAAATAACAT
Source organism: Myotis lucifugus (assembly GCF_000147115.1). Taxonomy (NCBI): domain Eukaryota; kingdom Metazoa; phylum Chordata; class Mammalia; order Chiroptera; family Vespertilionidae; genus Myotis; species Myotis lucifugus. The sequence continues at coordinate 4,012,122 of NW_005871112.1, read as the reverse complement.
AGACTGAGTGGCTTAAACAACAGAGCTTTATTTTCTCTCAGTTCTGGATTTTGGAAGTCCAAGATCAAGGTGCGAGCAGATCTGGTTTCAGGTCAGGGATCTTTTCCTGGCTTGCAGATTTCTGTCTTTTGTGTGTGTTCTCTCATGGAAGAATGCGCACGAGAGAACGCTAATGTCTCCTCCTCTTCTAATGAGGGGATTGAGGCTCCGTTACCATGACTTCGTTCAACCCGAATCACCTCCTTAAATGCCCTGTCTCCAGTATAGTTACATAGAGGGTTAAGGCATCGCCATGGGGATTTGGGGGGACACCATTCAATTGCTAGTCCCTATCTCCCAATAGTTCCTGAAAAATAATACAAAGTAATAAGAAAAAATAAAGCTATACAAAAGCCCCACCTTCACCATAACATGAAGACAGAATGCCTAAACTTCAAAAACTCTAAGTAAACAAGAGGAAAGAACAAATTCCAGCCAGAGAGATTTCACTCTCCTGCGTCAATCTACTCCAAGGTAGGGCTCTGTGACAAGAAAAGGCAGATGGATAATAACTATAGGAAGAGAGAAGAAAGAAACTGACAACAGGTTTTAAAACCCACACCAGGAAGACTGAGTCATTCACAAGTCTGAAAATACAAATATAGCGCTTAGGTAGAGTGCACATGGAGTCCCACAAAAGGGATTCAGACGTTGAGCCATCTGAAGCACCAAGTCCAGAACACATGGGTCCTGGGGAGGAGTGTCGGGCAGAAAGGTAAGATATGCTTTTTAGCAATTGCTTGATGAAAGAAAAAAGAGAAGAAAATATAAGGTTGCGAAATATAGAAGAACACCAACGAATTGAGGAGCACACTACCCAGAGTAATTTCAACAAAGCCATAGTATAAAAAGGTAATAAAATACTATGGAACTGTTCACATTTAAAAATATTTAAATACAGAGGTAAACACTAGGATGACAAGAAATCATGCTTAAAAATATGTATTTGTGTGTATATATGGTAAAGAGCAATGAATATGGATTTTATAGAGAAAGAAAAACAGTGAACATATATCAGAATATAACAAAATATTAATACAGAGTTGAAACCAAATATAGAAGTTATAGATATAAATGTGAATGTATCTATCTCTCCTATTGACAAAAAAAAGATTTTTCATCTTAAATGCAAGATATCCACATGCTTTGTACAAAAGACAAACCTAAAACAAAGTGATTAAGCATAGGGGAAAAAGGATAAACAAAAATATATGAGACAAATAGAAAAAATAAAAACCATAAGGAAGCAGAGGTAGCAATCCTGATATCAGACTAAGTGGAATTCATGAGCAAAAGCTTTAAACATGATACAGATGGGTGCTTTTTAATGGCAAAGACCACAATTCACAATGAAAGCATAACATGCATGAGTATTAATGTTCTGTGTGACACAGGAGTGGCTTTATGAAGTGGAAACTATCAGCAAATGCTAGGAGATAGGAGTAGAATTACAATAGTAGTAAAAGACATTAATAAAACACTCTTAATAGTAGAAGACACATTAAGTGGACAAAATATAAATAAGGATAGAAGACCTAAACAAAAGTCAATAAGGTAGATATTATGGATGGATATTGGAATTTATTCTCTGAAAACAAAAAAAAATGCATCTTCTTCTATAGCACCAAGTAACCTTCATAAAAAGACAAATAATCGTATATTAAGCCCATAGAAAATATCAGTGTTGCTCTCAGGATATAAATATTACAAGTAACACTTTATAATCACAGTAAAATTTTATATGCACAGCATTTGTGACAACTGTATTATTTTCCTAGAACTGCCATAACAAATTACCTCAAATGGGGTGGCTTACAATAGCAGAAATCTATTTTCTCACTGTTCAGGAGGCCATAGATCTGAAATTGAGGTGTCAGAAGGGTTGGTTCCATCTGTAGGCAAAATGCTAATGTGATCTGTTGATAAGTTAGTATTATTGTATTAATGTTAATTTTCTTACTTGAATAATTCTACTGTATGTATAGGTATCTATATAGAGTATAAAATAACACATTTTTGAAAAAGCCAGCAAGTCAACCACAGAACACAGTGCTAGTCATCTAAATTGAGTCCCCTTTATTAATTTCACCAAAACTTCCTATATTGCAAAATCGTTATGGCATTCCATTAATCGATGTGATGTTGTAAATTCTACTGTTGTTTCTCTGATTGCATAAAATGGATTGGCAATCAGGTTTAATCCAATGTTGCTTCCTTCTCAGAATTCTACAGAAATAAATCTGTACTTACGGAATGATTATGAGGGTGGACAGTTATTTCCAGTTCTACTATGGACCCTAAAGGTGAAATTGGCCTTTTTCACATATATTTTTAAGCCAGATAATTTTTTAAAAAGTTAAAAAGCTTTACTTTCTTTATTCTTTACACTCTCAGCTATGCTCCTTCCAAGAAAAAGAAAAGAAGGGGAGACAGAGAAAGACAAGTAGTATAAATTTTCTTACAAAATAAAAAGAAAGGGAAAAAAGTTAAATTCAGAGGAGGTAAAAAAGAAAAAGTCAAATATTGCACCAGGTACCTCTCAAGGATTATTTTAAGTTAATAGCAATTTGAGCATATCCATGCAGAGTATTAACCTGTTTCTCATAAATAGAAATGAAGATTGTGACATAAACTATAAATATTATAGTTGAATTTAAATTCTTGAATTTCTGGAAGTCAAAATATTTATTTAATTAGATATAGTATATATTATGCATTACATATGTTAAGATATGGCTTTATTTTGCCATATCATATCTAACTTCTGTGGATTTTTTTTAAAAATTATTGAGAGAGAGAGAGAGAGAGAGAGAGAGAGAGAGAGAAATTGATTTGTTGTTCTATGTACTTATGCATTAATTGATTGATTCTTGTATGTGCCCTCACTGGGGATCAAACCTACAACCTTGGGTTATTGGGACAAAGCTCTAACCAACTGAGCTACCCGGCCAGGACTCTTCTGTTGTTTCTTGATAACTAGATATAATAAATGTGACTGTAACCAAAGTTTACTCATTATTCATATCTCTAAAATTGGCTCTGCCATGGTAAGCAAGATGCCTTACCAGCAGAAGCACCCCCGATTTTGGTTTTTCAAATATAAAATGCCAGATCAAATAACAGTCATTGTGACAAGTTAAAAACAAAATGCAAAATGAGGATATGAGCAGTAAATTCACAGAAAATAAAATACAATTGGATGATAAACATATGAAAAATCCTTAAGCTTGCTAAATGAGTACGGTGAGTTTTTCTAATTAGTTAAGGCATATGGGGTGGGGCAAAAGTAGATTTACAGTTGTGAGTACTTGAAACGGAGTTCATTCTTATATTATTATTATTTATTAATTATTGTATTTTTTTCCATATGAACCACAGTAAACCTCCTTTTACCCCACCCTGTATTAATATATTTGATCCCCTAGTTACAGCTTTACTAAAATATTTATTGTAGTTGTTTGGGAATTAAAAATTTCTTATGTACATTAATAACAATAATCACATCTTATCCTTTGCAGCACATAGCAGTATACAATACAAGCCTGCACAGGGAAGAGGAAAAAAACTGACCATCTCATTAAAACTTCAAATGAGAAACACATGAATTGTTAATGGATTCTGAAAAATGAAATCATTTATCTTACCACACTACTTTTTAAGGTTTCTAAATTTTTTTGACTGTGGGGAGTTAAGATTTTCCTATTTGATATACAAATTTACCAATAAGCTGCTCACCCCCAGACAGATATTTTGTTTTATTTTGCAATGAAAGAAGACAGATACAAGGATTAGCAATGCCACTCCTTGGGGATATAATTAGCTAGCTTGTTTACAGTACTCTGTTGAGCTTGAAAGTGTCTATACACAGATTATGTTAGTTACCCCGGACTGGCCATGTCCACAGTGGATTCCCAATGTGTTTTTCTGCATATATTCACTATTTCCGGAGTTCTCCCTGGCTATCATTTAATTAGGATGCAAACAAACTGGAGGAAATGAATTTAAATTTGAATTTCTCTGCAATTAAGGAGAAAGTTTAAACGTGGGTGACTTATAGTTTATAACATCAAATTAATTTATGCATACTACCTCAAGTCATTTCTAGAAGGAATGTTTAAAATCAATAATTACAGTCTTAAATTATGCCCTTGCTCCTAGGGAATAAAATTATCTGTTCTGAAAAGTCAGCCTGTTATTTAGTAGTTTTCCTTTCAGGTTTTAATAACAATTACTCACCTGAGACTACTATTTGAGTGGCTTTATTTTTGCCTCTCATATGAGATGAAGATATTAAGAGTATATGATTTTAGAGGAAAAAATAAACCTAAACCAAAACTATTCAAAGTAATATTCCAATGCCAAACTGAAATTCATGTGAGCTCTCTGGATACTATCAACAGCCATTGATTTTGTGGTACCTCTGGGATGTCCAGAAGGCATAATTTAGAAGCTGAATATGAGGGGTCTGGAGAAAGGGCAGATAGAGTTTATAGATTGGCATTCTTAAACATATATTCAGTGATTGGCATCATTTAAATAAATAAGATTACTCTAAAAAGGCAAAAAGCATAAAATAAGAAGGGTATAGATGAAACCCAGAGAAATATCATCTTTTCAGAGCAGGCATGGAGAAATACTAGAAGTGAGATGAATGAATAAAAGTAGGAAAGTCAGGAAGAAATAGTCAGGAAAGAAAAGGTATAGAGTTTAAGGAGGGCCCAAGAAACCATGCCAAGTAGGGCTATCACAGAAAAGGCCGGGAAAATAGCCCTGTATTGACAAGTCTTTGTTAACCCACTTAGAGCAGGGATAGAGAGATGGACCAAGTCAGTTCAGACACCAGAGGACCAAGAAGAAAATTGAAGATAGGAAGTCAATAGTTTTATTTTGCAAGACCTTGCCTATGAATGTAGAGAAGGACGATATCTAGAACAGGATTCAGAATGTTTTTAAAAAGATGTGAGCAATTTGAGCCCATTTATAAGTGAAAAAAAAAAGTGATATGGTGAATAAGTAGTAAGGATGGCACAGTGAGAAGGCACACATTCATTTTGGATGATAGAAGGGACGCATTTCCCTCTAAAAGAATCTATAGGAGAGAAAGAACCGTGATATATAGATCTGGGTCAGGAAGCTTAAATGGTATATACCAGAAAACTTTCTTCTCTGTAAAGGATAAAGCCAAGTCATTTGCATGGAGTAACGTTTTTTGATGCTAAACTGGAGGGAGGAAAAGTTTGTAAGAATAGGACACATTTCCATAGGAAAATGAAAAATTGCATGAGATAGATTGATGGGGATTGCTGAGGTTGAAAACATAATTTTGGATGACACTGTGGAAGGATATGATTTTTGTATGTAAGCAAATCAATTTCTTGGACAGAATGTTGTTGGTTTTTGTTTGTTTTGCTTTTCTTTTGCAATCCCCAATGGGCATATATTCATGGGATTCCAAATATGTAACTTTAAAAAAACACCTAAGTATTTACTAATGTAACTATTTAGCTAAAAAATATTACCCTTCCTAAAGGACCAACATTCCATTAAAATATTTATGAATTTTTTCCTTCAGTTTTTTGCAATGCAGCTATTTTTTGAGAACTTCATTTTTGTGTGTGTGTAACAGCTATTTTTGGAGAACTCAAGAGCCATGGACATTGCCTATAGTAAACAAAAAATATGTTCAAAATTATTGTAAAATTTCTTTATCCAACAGTAAGTAGGTGTGTGTGTCCAAGATTTCATTGACTGCCTTCCAATTATACATGGAATAACTTTCCCAGTGTTTTCCGAGCATCTCTGTGTGTTTGTAGGGACGCATTTACAGTGTTCCTGGGTCCCTACAACACTGCCATAGCTTCACTTCTAGGTTTCATGGAGCTTCAAGATCAGCAGCAGGGAGAGTGTCAGGCCTTCCCAAGCTTCTCTCAGAGTGTTAGGGGCAGAAATAGAAGATTGGAAACTAATTATAATGATAAGATATATTAATCATGCTCTGTTACTCATGATGGTTCTGTTCTGATTAGAAAGCACATTCTCACCTGGCTGGGAGTTGTACGCCCTGGGACATGGGAGCTCACATCAGAATGCAGTCCACCCTCCTTTCCTGAGAAGTGCCTATCATTATGGAAAGATTTACAACCTGGTGGCTGAGAATACCTAGTCCTAGAGGCACCTGCTCTGTACAACCCCCAGCCCCTATTACCTGTAATCTGGTCCCGGGGAACCCAGAGGTGCCCACCCTCTGTGACCCCCCCTCCCCAGCCTGCATGTCTTGTAACCTGTAATGATTATCCCGTGCCCCTTTCCCATACCTGTAATTTCCCATGTAATCTTTGTCCTTCCACCCAATATAAGAAGCTGGCTTATAGTGGGATGCAGAGCAGATTTTTGTGGATGACAGCATTATTGGAATAAATGATTCAACCCTGTCTCTGCTTAATTGGCTGAAGTAGTGACAGGCAGCCCGGACCCATTGGTTGTCTGGTTACAGCAGTACCCGTGGCACTACAAATGTGTATGTTCTAGAGATTCTCAGGCACATCTTGGAGCTTTTCCTATGAGCACCTCATTCCTTACGCCACAAGATTCCTTTTAAGATATTTCATCAACTTCTGGTTTGCTCAAACCACTATTACTTCAGAAAACTGAAATATTAAATCATCGTCACTGATTATTTTTTGCAGATACCCCATGGGAAAAGGCTATTTGTACCTCCAGAGCTATGAATCGGGTAAAATATAGACAAGCACTATGAGTGGTTTTCGGGAAACTGCCCTGTCAGTAAATGATCATACTGTGAGGATGTGGCTTTTGAGGAGCTCTTCTTCCCCATCCATTCAGGCCCAGCGATGTCTACTAAGCTCTTGATTTTCAATACAATTGGGGGCTATTCATTTTTAAGGCTACCACAGACCTGAGGATAAGGGGATGGGAAAAGGGCCAACTAAAATGTTACAAAGCTCACTGAGATTCAACATTTTTCATAAAGAAGCACACCTCAAATTGTTGAAATCCTTTGATTAACTTTCAGAGTTCTGAAAAAGTTGATTATGACAATTTTCCCAGTGTTTTCATTGATTTTATGGGAGAAGATATATTCAGAGGTCTTTACATTCTAGAAGTAAGAAGTACCTTACATATGCTTTTAAAATATACCTTCCCATGTACTCAGTTTAAGTAGGTAAGGCACATAACCAATTTATTAGAGAATTCTGAGAGAACATAGATGAAATAATTATAAGTTATTTTATGGTAGTAATCAACTGAGAACCTGGTGTTTGTTCCAGTCTTTCCTGTGATAAGAGTGATGAGTAGAGTGCTGAAAGTAAAAGGTGAAAGTTTGGGATTGTAATTGAAGAGTAAGAGAAAAGGAGGTGACAAGGTATTTGTAGGTAGATCTCTGTGCCTCGTGGAAGTCCCTGCTGAAATTTTCAATCCAAGTGTTTTGGTGAATTTGGGGTGACAGGTATAAAATAGATTATGTGTGAAGTCTGGAGTATTTTGGAGCTTATCAAATCCTTTGCAGTGACATTATAGATGACAACCCCACCATCCTGTAAAATATATTCCTGTCAGAAAATATTGAATTAGTTCAGTCATTGATCTGACCCGTTTTTGTGTTCATATTTTTACAGAAATTATGAGGACAAGGTATACAGAAGCATCAGAAAGAAGTTTTGTTTTAATTGCAAAGGGGTTAGGATATTCTTAGGTTTTTATTTGATTTTTCCTGCACAGGGCATGGTCATTAAAATAATTCACTATGGTGTGAGAAAGAGCTTCTTGCCTTAGGGGCATTGGTGAGGTGAATCCACCGCTATGGATTGTTTTAAATGAATTATATTCTTAGAACTTTAGTTTTGAGCTCTGAATTCACCATTGTAATCTGCAAGTAATCACTGAGGTTTATTTAAATGTTCTTGGGTAAGGATGGTGTGAATACAGAGACTTGATTCTTTCTAGCAAAAATAAAAATAAATAAAATGTTTAAGCAAAATAATAGAGCATTGCAAACGAACTGTTAAAAGGAAATGTAATCTTGGTTTGTTTATTTTTAACACCTTCATTTAATATTTACTGAGTATTTTTAGGAATCACTTATATGTAATTTAGTTCAACTATTGTTAAAATATGAAAGTAACTTTGAAATCAAGCATTCATATCTCATATTTTTATACTAGACATTTTTCATCTTTCATGGGAAAATATTCTTTTTATTTTAGAATTAATGTTCATTCCAACTTGGAGTATAATCAAGGAAATGCCTAAAAGAGGATTCTAAATTACTATATGACAGTTTTAGAAATGAATTAAGGTTAAGTGATGAATGGGTAAACTTGAGCAGAAGGATGCCTCATGTCTTATCAACTTGATTTATTTACTTTGTTTATTTCCCAAGCTCAAACTAAGACCCTCCTCCTTTTCAGGGAAACTTATTTTTAGACATTTATGAGTATAAGGTATACATACTCTTTTATTATTTCTACCAAAATTGAGAGCTGATTTTTTTCCACACAAATTGGCAATATACATAGGAAATACAAGAGACCAATCATTCCTTTGGTCATTTAGATATTCTTAGGACAGTTTTTGTGTGACATGCTTAGTTTTATAGTATTAAAAAATTGACAGATACTTTTAAAACAGTCTATATTATGCCACTTAAAAATGTTCTTAATAATTCTGAAAACTTACTATAGAATAATGTAAAAACAAAGGTTTTTTTAGTTTTTTTACTGCATTATCCTGAAAAGCTAATATGCCATCCTTTGAGTTTCTTCAGTTGTATTATTGACAGTTCCAATTGCCAAGACTTAAAGACAGAATTTTCCAGAAAATATTTTTTTACCTTTCTCTGAAAAGTTTATGTTACTCTCCTTATAAATGCATATATATATTTCAGTGCCTGCTTTGTACTCTACGTGTGAGCATAGAACTTAACAAATTAAGGCAATTTATAGAGTTAGGATGCAACACACTGGTCAAATGGTTGAATCACCTCCATGACTCAATGTCTACCTCATTACTCACTATGTTGTTCTTTTGATGTAGTCCCATTGTTTATTTTCTCCTTAGTTTCCATTGTCCTAGGAGATGTATCAGTAAATATATTGCTATGACATATGTCTGATATTTTGCTGCCTATGGATTTTCTAAGATTTTTTTTATTTCCTATCTCACATTTAAGTCCTTCATCCATTTTGAGTTTATTTTTGTGTATGGTGTAAGTTGGAGGTCTAGTTTCATTTTTTTTGTATGTATCTGTCCAACTTTCCCAACACTATTTACTGAAGAGACTGTCTTGATTCCATTGTATGTCTTTCCTCCTTTGTCAAATATTAATTGAGCATAATGGCTTAGGTTGATTTCTGGGTTCTCTGTTCTGTTCCATTGGTCTATAAGACTGTTCTTGTGCCAGTATCAGGCAGTTTTGAGAATATAGCTTGATATCTGGTACTATGATCCTTCCAACTTTGTTTTTCTTTCTCAAGATTGCTATAGCTATTAGGGGTCTTTTCTTTTCTATATTAATTTTTGAAGAGTTTGTTCTAGGTCTGTGAAATATGCTGTTGGTATTTTAATGGGGTTGTGTTGAATCTATAGATTGCTTTGGGTAGTATGGACATTTTAATGATGTTGATTGTACCAATCCATGAACATGGTATATTCTTCCACTTGTTTATATCTTCCTCTACCTCTTTTTTCAACATCCTGTTGTTTTACGGCAAATATTCAAAAAAGAATTAACACTGATCCTCCTGAGACTATTCCAAAAAATTCAAGTGGAAGGAATACTTCCAATTTCTTTCTATGAAGCCAGCATTACCCTAATTGCAAAACCAGATAAAGTCACCACAAAGAAAGACAATTACAGGCCAATATCCCTGATTAACATAGATACTAAAATCCTCAACAAAATATTAGCAAAATGCATCCAGTAATACATTAAAAAGATCATACACCATGACCAAGTGGGATTTACTCCAGAGATACAAGGCTATACAATGTCTGCAAATCAATAAATGTGATACACCACATAAACAAATTGAAAGACAAAAACCTCATGATCATATCAATTGATGCAGAAAAAGCATTTGACAAAAACCAACACCCTTTTTTGATAAAAACTCTTAGCAAAGTGAGAATAAAGGGATCATACCTCAACATAATTTTTATATGACAAACCTATAGCCAACATCTCAATGGGCAAAAACTAAAACCATTTCCCCTAAGAACTGGAACAAGACAGGGATGCCCCTTTCACCACTCCTGTTCAACATAGTATTGAAAGTGCTAGCCATAGCAATCAGACAAGAAGAAATAAAAAAAGTATCCAAGTTAGAAAAGAAGAAAACTGTCTTTATTTGCAGATGACATGATATTGTACATAGAAAACCATAAAGACACCATCAAAATACTACTAGATTTAATAAATGAATTCAGCAACATAGTGGGATACAAAGTTAACACCCAGAAATCTATGCCTTTTTTATACACCAATAATGAACTCACAGAAAGAGAAACTAAAAAAGCAACTCCATTTACCATTGCAACAACAAAAAATAAGATACCTAGGAGTAAACCATACTGTTCTATACCAGTTTCTATCTTCTCAATCCAATTATCACCTGAAACTCATCACAATATGCATGAGCAGATTTGTTTCCTGAAATGACTAAATCCCTCCCAAGCTACTTCTTCCAAATATTTTTTTTCCTTATGGAAGTTTCAGTGTTTAACCTGTTCTATCCTTGTCTATCCAATTTCAGAGTAAGATAGTACTTTCCTCCTTCCAAGGCTGATTCCTGCATCTGACCTGTTTATTTCAACCCAGCACTTTGCTCCATTAATTATCTTTTTCTTTGTTATACCTTTCATGTTCTTTTTAACTCCTACTTCATATATTCTCTTGAAATTTCTTTATTCTAAACTTTCCATCAACATCAATAATAATTAAACATAATATTAAAAAATACTACTATTTATTCTATATGCCATATGCTGGGTAATATACTTATAATTATAAAGTGGAAATGATAATGACAGATCCTTGTCGATTACTTATGATATTCCAGATATTTCTCCTTGCTTTTACATATATCAACAAACATAAAAATAAACTTTGCAAGGAAAGCATTATTATAATCCTAATTGGGCTTTGTGAACATTAATGATCAGCAAAATTAAGAAGCTCTATCCCACACACAGAGAAGGCTGTGGTACTGGGAATTTACCCCAGACCCCTGGATTCTCATTACTTTTACCATATCTGCCCTCCATGCAGTGAAAAAGTTAGCATATTCTAAACTCACTATCTTTACTCTGTCATCACATGAATCTTTTAATAAACTACAACAACATAGCATTAATTTACAGCATTCTAATAAAACTTGTTTCCCCACATGTGGTTATAGAATTTTATGCTGACTCTTCTCAGTTTTATTCTAGACAAAAATTTTATAATATTGTATTCTTTGCCAAATTTATCTGCAGAAACATCTCTCTCCTTTGCATCTCATGTCCAAATGTGTGGATCTCCTCTTGCCTCTTGAACAGTCTTCTCACATTCCTCTGCTATCACCTCCTGTTTTTATTGTCCTTTAATATCATTGTTACCTAAGTCTCTATCCCCAGACCACTTATTTTCTAGACATACAAATATTCAGTCATCAATTTTAATGCTCAAAAGTTTAATAGCCATATCTGTGCAGATTATTTTTGATGTACATATCCAGCATAAAATATAAATAACTTCCTTCTTAGTTCTTCATTATCATGTGGTTGCTCTAATAGACCCTCAAATCAGTCATCAAATCCTCTTGATCTTGCCTCCCCACTATTTTTTTTTTCTGTAGAATTTTCTCTCACCATGAATACTTCTTTTACCTGGTCTTCATAATCTCTCACTAAAACTGAACAGGTGTAAGCACCTCCTGCTTAGACTTAAGTTACTCAAGGTCTTGCCTTAAATTGTCCCTAAAATCTTTTTGTTAATGATTCTTTCTCTTGGACTTTTATTCTTTTAAAATATTTTTTTAGAAGAGCAAATTCTGAGACCTGAAAGACAAGGGAGTCAGATGATTTTGGAATTGAAGCAATGCATATTCTATCAATCCTATATAATAAAAAGCTAATATGCAAATCAACTGAACGATGAAACGACCGGTTGCTATGACTCGCACTGACCACCAGGGCGTAGACGCTCAACACAGGAGCTGCCCCCTGGTGGTCAGTGCGCTCCCACAGGGGGAGCGCTGCTCAGCCAGAAGCCAGGCTCAGGGCTGGCGAGCGCAGTGGAGGTGGCAGGAACCCCAAGGGCTCCCAGATGGTGAGAGGGCACATGCTGGGCTGAGGGACTCCCCCAAATGTATGAATTTTGTGCACTGGGCCTCTAGTATTAAATGACAATTGTAAAGGACCAAGTAAGACAGGATGGTGTGCCTGGGGTAAGAAAATCTTGTTATGACTAGGACTTGCATAAAGGGTTGCAAGAAATGAGAGTGTGAAGGAAAGAGAGGTAAAACCTTACAGATACTATGAACAGTAGTAAGTTTGAACTTTATACATTTTTTTTAAGATTTTAGGATAGAAGTGGCAATTTGATATTTGCAACATGTACAGATCACATGGACTGCAGTATGGAAACTGCTTTGGCAAAGTCTCTTTTAGCCAATGACTTAGGATTTGTGTTTGAGAGTGAGGTAAGTATGCCAATCAGGATCCTACTAAAAGAGACTAGTTGGAAAATCAAGGTGCCTGAAAGAAAGCATCCATTAGGAAAATTAAGAGACATATAGGTATATAAAATTTATTTAGGAGGGTAAATCCACATGACAAGGCAGTCAGCAAAAAAGAGGCTACTCCAGTTGTATGGAACAGGAGAGCCATAGACTGACAGCTTTTCATAGTTTCTGATATGATATGTACAGACAAGAGATGCAGGATTGACACTATCTTACATTTCAAGGACACTAAGGATGACCACCCCAAGCATGTGCAAATAGAGACACAGACCAAACACCAGGTAATATCAGGACATTCATGTTTCATTGCACATGTACAGCTGCATTTCCAATAGGATTATGGCCAAATACACAGCAAGTCTTTTCTGAAAAGATTGCTGAGATGTGAGGAGAGTTTCAATTATATTTGCTTATAAAATTAAAATAATAGAAAAACATCTTATAATTGGAACTAAGGTAAGCTACTTTTATCCAGTGTTCTTCTTGAATAATCTAATCAAGGCTAGAGAAGAAGTAAATTCCATTTTGGCCTCTGTTAGAAGCAACTTGCAACAAAACATGCAGCTGGAGACTTGTGGCATTCGTCTAGTGATAGCCACAATATTCCAGATATCACATGAGCTACAGAAATGTAACTATTAAAACCGTTTCACCAATGCAGAGTAAGCAGTAATCACTCTGGTGTAGTAGTTTTAGAAGGAAATTGTACTTGGAGAAACAGGAGCTTAGGAACCTTGAGGTGCCCTTTGTCTTCCAGATCATAATTCTACTTGGGGCTCAGAGTGAAGTTTATTAGGTTTTCAAAAACACTGCTTACTTGATCAAGGGCTGGCCATTTTGCTTTTAGTAGCCACAGGCTTCTGGGTCTCTGGCCTCAGTTTCTTCTCAGGGCCATAGAGGTGGGAAAACCTAGTTCCAAATCTGCCTCCTCTTGCTTTTGCCTGTAGGTGCTTAATTAGGTGCTAATCCTCACACCTTTCTGTATATGGCCTAATTCCCAAACCATCATCTTTGCTTTTTCTCACAGTTTTTCCAACTTCTCAAAACTTTTCTGTAAATGAGGCCATGTAGGCATTCTCTCCACGACCTCAACTTCCAATCAGATCAGAAACACCATCTATTGCTTCTGTTATGGTTGATAGCTTTAATGTTACTGGCAGACTTTGCTTCTAGCCCTCTCCTAATCAATATGTCAGTCTACCCCCACCCCCGTTTTCAACTATCTAGTTTTATTCCTTATATATGGTTAATATATATTGGCAACCAGACAACTTAAAAATGTTTCAAAACACACAATTTATGTCCTTGTTCTGCTTTAACACACTGAAAATATAAACTACAGAGAAACTTTATATGCCCCCATCAAGTTGATCCTGCAGAAAATAAATATTTACCTTTGATACTGTCTTCTTTGGATCACATATTGAGGTAATTTAGGAGACAACATTCCCTATCTTATAATCATCTCTTATTTTCAAATAACTGATAAAATGTATAGTTGCCATAATAGAAATTACTAAAACTCACAAATAGTTCAAAGTAGTATTTGCATATATTAATTTGTAAATCTAAGGAAGTCATTTTTTTAAAGATTTATTTCTTTTTAGAGAGAGGGAAGGAGGGAAGGAGGGAGGAAAAGAGAGAGAGAGAAAGAGAGAGAGAGAGAGAGAGAGAGAGAGAGAGAGAGAGAGGTGAGAGCGAAACATGGATCGGCTGCCTCTTGCACACCCCCTACAGGAATTGAGCCCAAAACGCAGATGTATGCCTTGACCGGGAATCAAACCTTCAACCTTTCAGTGCACAGGACGATGCCCAACCAACTGAACCACATGGGCCAGGGCTCTAAGGAAGTTCTGAATTTGCAGCCTTGAAAATATTTACAATATTAGTAGTTTTTACGGCAGCTGTAACATTATTTATTTTATGACATTTCTATACCCAGCTTACTAGAATTTTGAAGACTACATTTAAAATATGAAAATTTTTAAAAAGACAGGGAGTTGGACTTTTTTTTCATGTTTATTACAAGTTTCCCCAGGAGCCTGGGTCTTATTTATGTCATCATGTATTTATTTTACAAGTTTGGCCTTGCAAAAATGTGCCAGAATTTGAAAGCTGTACACAATTTTTGAAAAGCAACTATAATATACAATGTCTTGACCTTTTAGTTTTCATTTTGATTGGATAATGGTTACAACTTTGCAGCTCAGTCAGATTGTAAACAAGGGGTAAAAACTGAATATATAAAGGTCAGGAAAGTTTACTGAAAAATTTTATGAAACCCTTTACCTTCCTATGAATAATAATGATTAAAATTTATACATTGTTTTCTAAACATATTTTTAAGATAGATCCTTAAAAATTAGTTCAGCTCTACTTGGTTTGGCTCAGTGGATAGAGCGTTGGCCTGAGGACCAAAAGGTCCTGGGTTTGATTCTGGTCAAGGGCACATTCCTAGGTTGCAGGCTCCTTCCCTGCCTGGGCCCTGATCAGGGCTCATGCAGGAGGCAACCAATCAATGTTGGTTTCTTTCACATCAATATTTATCTCTATCTTTCCCTCTCTTTTCCACTCTCTCTAAAATTCAATGGAAAAATATCCTCAGGTGAGGATTAAAAGAAAATAATTCAAAACATAATTTACCAAATATCACTTTCTTAATTTTAAGTAAACCTTGTTTATGTATACCTTTTTCCAAGAAAGTCATATTTCTTCACTGACCATCTTTCTAATTATTGTTTTTAAAAATGAATGACATTGTGCTACCATGTAGTTACAATAATGATACTGGAAAATCCTCAAGGTTAGGGTTTTTATTGTTATTCAACTTTGTTCATCTAGTTCCTAGAATATAGTCACTTAAAATAATTTATTTATCAACTTTGATATCTCAAAGAGAAATATAAACAATATAAATAGGCATTCAAAGAAGGGTAGAAACTGTTAATACAGTAAAATCTTAGCAATTCTTAGAAATGTCTTCCTACATTATTAGCTTCCCAACTCACTCTGTACATAATGGAGAAGAAAGTTCTCTATGGTGTAGAATCATTCTTGAGCTCAACTAAGAAAAGGAAAAGATAACTGAAAAGAGCTGGCTATTACAACCGATTGGAGTAGTCCAGTCACATTGTTCAGGAGCATATATTGCAGGAAAATTTTTAGAAAGGGTCCCTTTTACTTGAAATTGCACAGGAATGAAGAAAATGACATTGCAAAAATGAGAAAAATAAATTGTAGCCAGTGTATTGTTATTATAGAAGCCTAGTTGACAAAGAGAAGTAGAAATTAGGTATAGAAAGCAATCAACACTCTTGAAACTAGAGAATGGGGAAAGTAGAAAATCAAATGGTTCTCTAGAGTGGGTAAAACAGTCACCTGCATGTCAGTAATATATAGATTTTGAAGACAAACTTAGGCAGACACAGAGTGGGTTTCCACTATACACGTGAGTCATGTGTGAAGCTGGTGGCAAGGAAGGGAAACAAGCCACTCTATGTACCTATGTAAATCAGGGGGTTAAGGGAGAGATAAAAAACTGCAGAGACCTTTACTCTCCAGGATGGGAAACCTTTTTGCTGCCAAAGGCCATTGGGATATTTATAACATCATTCGTGGGCCGTAACAATGGTCACCTTGTAAATTAGCCTGCTATATCTGGTCAAACATTTAATTAACTCACATGTAATGCCTTGGCAGAGCCAGACCAAATGATTTCCCAACCCCTACAGCTTATAGAGCTTAATTTAAGTGTTTTACAAAGGAAAATAACATAATCACAGAAGAGGAAAATAGGTAATTATTTGAGATGGAGACATAGGCAGCTCCTGACATAGCTCTCTGTGATCCTAACCTTTTAGTATTCATGTTCTGTGTGATCTCCTCTCCTTAGTGTAGGCTGGATCTAATGCCTTGTTTCTAATGAACACAATACATCAAAAATAATTGAATGTTACTTCTGTGATTAGGTTATAAAAACTATGACCTGCATCTTGCTGGCCCTCTCCCTCTCTTGCAATTACTCTCTTTGGTCCTCTTGCCCACTTGCTATGATAAAGGAGCTGCCATGTTGTGAGGTGCTTGATGGGGAGTCCTCCGTCCAATGACCCGCAAGGAACTAAATCCTGCCAACACTGTGTGAGTGAACTTGGAAATGAATCTTTCCCTATCAAGCCGTCAGATGACTGCATTCAAACAGCTGCCATCACACGTGTGTGCATATATATGTGCACATGTGTGGATACACACAGACTTCTCCTTTCCACTGTCATTGTTAGTATCCTAATGGTTTAGAGTTATACCTGATAATATAGAAGAGGAGTCAGTGATGGTGCCTAGATGGCTTTGAATTGGCCATCTACTCCCTTTATATTTAAGTGCAATTTTGTAGGGATAATTTTTTCAACCCAACCCTTAAGAAAAAGTTTAATAAGCTGGTCATGTTTTTTATCCTCATACTTAGAATCAACTGCACAGAGGAAAAGGTAATATTAGTTGAGAAAACATCATAATCTAACGAAAGAGAAATTGCATATTTCTAGATGAACAGCTAAAAAACGATAGGTAGTGAATACATGGAAAAGAAGGAAAGATTGAGGAGATGAGAGCAACATTTACAGGAAGCCAGTTTGCATAAAAAAATAAATAGTTCTCATATGCTTCTGGCATATATGTATATCAAAAGATACTAATATGTAATTTTTGCATGAAAATATTAGCTATTAATATGTGAAATTAAGTTATATGAGGTGAAAAGCAGTCATTTATTTAAATAGCCAGGCTCTTTTTGGTGTTTAAATTATATAGTAATAAACCTAAATAAGGGTTATACTAAAAAGGGTTCATGAACCAGACACATACATAATATTGTTCAGGGTTCAGTAGGTTAAAGGTTAATGTTCTTGAATCCACATAGTGAAACTAAGCATCTAAATACCAGATGTTGGTCTGAAATGACAAATACATCAAAGTAGGTTCCAACTATTTGAGGGCACTCACCTGGTACAGGGACATGGGCAAAATGCCAGATACACAGTGACAAAAACACTGTGATGGTCATTCAAAATTGAAATATATCAAGTTTTTATTGAAGCACAGAAGGTTTTTTGCTTAAAATCTTGTAACGAGAATGAGGTTGGAAAGAGGGTGGAGGGAGAATAGAAGAGGGTAAAGGGAGGACAAATGGTGATAGAAGGAGACTTAACATGGGGTGGTGAATATACAATACAATATACAGTTGATGTATTATAGAATTATGCACTTGAAATCTATTCATTTTATTAACCAATGTCACCCCAATAAATAGAAAAATAATATTATTCTAAGTGAGATAAGCCACACACAAAAGGATAAATGTATGGCCGTGGCGGGTGAGGCTCAGTTGGTTGGAGTGTTGTCCTGTACACCAACAGGTGGCATTTTGATTCCTGGTCAGGGTGCACACCCAGGTTACTAATTCAAGGTTTAATCCCAGGTTAGGGCACGTGTGGGAGGCAACCGATCAATCGATGTTTCTCTCCCACATCTCTCTCTTCCTTTCCTCCCTCAAAGATCAATTTTTAAAAAGGATAAGTATATGATTTCACTTATATGCAGTTCCTAGAATAGTTGAATTCACAGAGACAAAAAGTACAATAGAGGCTACCAGGGGCTGGCAGGAAGGAGAAATGAGGAGTTACTGTTTAATGGTTATAGAATATCTGGGGTGATATCTGAAAATGGCGATGATGGTTGCATGTAATTAATGCCACTTAACTGTACATTTAAAGATATTAAAATGGTTAAAATAAAAAAAATATTTCTTGAAGTTGCACATTTAGAATTCATGCATTTTTTAGTGTATATCTTTGTATTCATTTGTTAAGGCTATTGTAACAAGGTACCACAGACTAGGTAGTTTAAAACAATGTAAATGTATTGCAGTGATAGCGAACCTATGACACGCGTGTCAACTCATTTTTTTGGTTGATTTTTCTTTGTTAAATGGCATTTAAATATATAAAATAAATATCAAAAATATAAGTCTTTGTTTTACTATGGTTGCAAATATCAAAAAATTTCTATATGTGACACGGCACCAGAGTTAAGTTAGGTTTTTTCAAAATACTGACACGCCAAGCTCAAAAGGTTTGCCATCACTGATGTATTGTGTCACAGTTCTAGAGGCTAGAGGTCTGAAATCAAGCGTCAGCAGTCAGCAAGCGTGGTTCCTCTGAGGGCTCTGAGAACTCTGGGGAGAATCTGTTACATGCTTGTCTCCTAGCTTCTGGTGGTTGACTGGTGATCACTGGCATTCCGTGGCTTGTGCCTGCATCCGTCCAATCCTCACCTTCACATTCATTCTCCCAGTCTCTCTCTCTCTCTTTCTCTCTCTCTCTCTCTCAATTTAAATTCTTAATTTTTTAAAGTATTACATAAGACTCGTTTTCCCCCATTGACCTCTCCCAGGCTGCCTCCACCCTGCAGCACATACCCTCACCCCCCACTGTCTGTGTCCATTGGTTATGCTCATATGCATGCATACAAGTCTTTTTGTTGATCTCTTACCCCCTCATCCCCCGCCTTCCCTAATAGGTTGGACAGTCTGTTGGATGCTTCTATGACTCTGGTTCTATTTTTGTTCACCAGTTTATGTTGTTCATTATATTCTACAAAGGAGTGAGATCATGTGGTATTTATCTTTCTCTGACTGGCTTATTTCGCTTAGCATAATGCTCTCCAGTTCCATCCATGCTGTTGCAAATGGTAAGAGTTCCTTCTTTTTTATAGTGGCATAGTATTCCATTGTGTAGATGTACCACAGTTTTCTAATCCACTCATCAGCTGATGGACACTTAGGCAGCTTCCAAATCTTAGCTATGGTAAATTGTGCTGCTTTGAACATAGGGGTGCATATATATTTTCTGATTGGTGTTTCTGTTTTCTTAGGATATATTCCTAGAAGTGGGATTACTGGGTCAAATGGCAGTTCCATTTTTAACTTTTTGAGGAAATGCCAGATTCTTTTCCACAGTGGCTGCACCAGTCTGCATTCCCACCAGCAGTGCAAGAGGGTTCTTTTTTCTCTGCATCTTCTCCGGCACTTGTCGTTTGTTGATTTTTGATGATAGCCATTCTGACAGGTGTGATACCTCATTGTTGTTTTGATTTGCATCTCTCGGATGATTAGCGACTTGGAGCATGATTTCATATGTCTCTGGGCCTTCTGTATGTCCTCTTTCTAAAAGTGTCTATTTAGGTCCTTTGCCCATTTTTTGATTGGATTGTTTATCTTCTTTTTGTTAAGTTGTATGAGTTCCCTATAAATGTTGGAGATTAAACCTTTATCAGAGATAACATTGGCAAATAAGTTCTCCCATGCAGTGGGCTTTCTTGTTGTTTGGTTGATGGTTTCTTTTGCTGTGCAGAAGCTTTTTATTTTGATGTAGTCCCATTTGTTTATTTTCTTAGTTTCCATTGCCTAGGAGCTGTATCGGTAAAGATTGCTAAAACAAATGTCTGCTATGTTGCTGCCTATGACTTCTAAGATTTTTTAGAAATATGTTTTTATTGATTTCAGAGAGGAAGGGAGAGGGAGAGAGAGAGAAACATCAATTATAAGAGAGAATCATTGGTCATCTGCCTCCTGCACGCCCCTACTGGTAATCGAGCCCCAAACCCAGGCATATGCCCTTGACTGGAATCAAACGCAGGACACTTCAGTCTGCAGGCCAATGCTCCAAGCTGGCCAGGGCTCTTCTAAGAATTTTATGGTTTCCCATCTTATATTTAAGTCCTTTATCCATTTTGAGGTTATTTTGACAAAGGAGGCAAGAGCATACAATGGAGTCAAGACAGTCTCTTCAATAAATGGTGTTGGGAAAATTGGACAGATACATGCAAAAAAATGAAACTAGACCACCATCTTACACCATACACAAAATTAAACCCAGTATCTCTTCACCTAGTCTTCACTCTGTGCATTTCTGTCTCCATGTTGAAACTTCCCCCTTTTATCAGGGTACTAATTATACTGGATTAGGACCCACCCAAAAGACCTCATTTTAACTTGATAACCTTTGTAAAGACCCTGTTTCCAAATACGGCCATATTCTGAGGTACTGGGGCTTAGGACTTTAACATATATTTTGGCAGAAACACAATTCAACTCACAAGAAATGCATGCTATAGTTTTTTGGTCTTTTTTTTTGTATTGTTTTGTTTTAATCCAAAAGTTAAATCCAGCACAAAAAGGAATGCAAACGAAATGCAGGTCAAGAAGGGCTGCAGTAAGGGGGACATAATACCCATTTCTAAACCAAATGTTAGAATGGTTTGAAACATGTTAGAATTGAATATTTTAGAGCTATAAGACACATTTGAGGACTTTCAGCCTCTTCTTTTTTTCACCTGAAACATGTAGGACCAGTAAGTTTAAATGATTTAATGTCACACATTTCAATAGTTAATAGGAGAATTTGGCTTAGAATCTCAGTCAAATACCCACCTAACTCTCCTTAAGACAGCCACAACCTCAAATTTCATCCATTTTCCTCAAACTATTTCTAAAATATTTAATAAAACCACATTGTCTTAATCCTCATTTGGTATATTTTTAGAGTTTATGTAAAGAAAGCTAGATTAAGGGGATTTCAATGCAAAGGTGAAAATCAGAATGACATTTGTGAAGACATCACTTTCCTTGCCATCTGGCGTACACAAGGGTGTCCTACTGAATGCAATCAGAATGAGCTCCTTTTGGAAGCGACCTTTAATAGACCAGGAAACTTTAGGTGAGTCTTCTGTAGAATGTTTTAATAGAGGATTTGAGAATGAATTCTGCACAGCTGGCCAATGAAGGAAATCTAGATTAGTTGCCAACGGCAGGTTTTAAATGAATTTGCCATCCTTCACATTTCTTTAAACAGGCAGTGGAAATTTTGATGAATTAAGAAATAAAATATTTTATAATCAAGGAAGCCTTGTGTTGGCAATGTATCTTGATTAGTGTCTTTCTCCCTCTTTCCCTCCCTTATTTCCTCCTCTCCTTTCTTTCCTTCTTACTTTTTTCTCTTCTATCTTTCCGTGACATCATAACACTGACATCAGTGTTAATGGTTAAAGGGTAATGGTTACAACATAACAGTTGAATGACATAAATCTTGTATTCCTGTTACACACACTGAGGTAATAAAAAAATGGCAAGGAAACAATGGTTAATAATGAATAATTCTAATTCCCATATTTCTTATAGAAAGAACATCATCCTTCTGTCTGTTGTTTTTTTGTTTGTTTTTAATATATTTTTATTGACTCCAGAGAGAAAGGGAGAGGGAGAGAGAGATAGAAATATCAATGATGAGAGAGAATCATTGATTGGTTGCCTCCTGCATGTCCCCACTGAGGATTGAGCCCACAACCCGAGCATGTGCCCTGACTGGGAATTGAACCATGACCTCCTGGTTCATGGGTCAACACTCAACCACTGAGCCACACCAGCTGGGCTGTTTGCGGATTCTTCATGCATATGAAGACCTAACTAAGGAGATACAGGCTTTTGGACATGTTGAAAAAACTATTCCTCAATGATAAACCAAGAATAATATAAATTTACTCTGTACCTAAGAAATGAAAAATATGGAAATTATTTAATATCTTATCATTCTTATTTTGAATGTCCTTTAATTTAAATTATAGACTAACCTGTAGCAGCAGGAAACCTGAATGGTTTCTCTCCTATTATGTCTGTAGGTGCCAATGTGTATTTGTGATTTGTGTGTGTATGTTGGCAATGACTTAGAATATTTGGCAATGATCTAGAAAATTATTAATAATTCAGCTTGGAAGTAAGAGAGTGATATAAAAATATTCTCTTTTTATTTTGGGAAGTATAATTGTTATACATCGTGCTGTGCATAATAACATGTTTGGCTTTCAGAAATTTGCACTCCACATCTACTTATTCCATTAAACATGTTACATGTTTTTAATTTACTTATAATATTCACTTCCCTTCTCCTTTATTCTGCTGATGTGGGGTCATTATACATTGCTTACTCACAACATGTCCTTGTTTCTTCTCCTACTCTGGGCATTGATCCACTGTGTCTTGCCAGCTAACATGACATGGATGTTTTTCTAGAAGGCCCTGACATTAACTAAGGGGTTGTTTGTTCTTTACGCACCAGTTCTTTTCAGGTCCTTGGCATGTTTTCACATAGACGTTTTACAAGAGCCATTGGAGAGTTGATAATATTTGTCGTGCATACTTTCTCTTTTAGTCCCCATATTTTTCTGAATTCTATTTGAGGATGTGTCTATTTTTCTTTTATTTCTGAGCTACCTTGATGTCTTTTAGTTTTAACTTTCCTGTGAGGTCTACTTTAGAGATTGGACTAGGACACATGTTAATTGTAAACTTACCTGGGTACTTTTGAAAGGACAGCTCAGAAGATAGAACTGACCATGTTTTCAGTTAGACTTAAGGATCAGGCATGGTGGAAAGGAGACATACAGAATTTTATTTTGGGAACAAGAGAAAATGACTTATTTGCAGTGTTACAGGCCAGAGAGTGAATGTAGTAAGCCTTTTCTAAGTGCAGTATTCTATTTACAAAATCATAAGACTTTTATAAATTGCCAGACTGCATTGCATAAACCAAATGTCAACAAAACAGTGACCTTTCAAATTGCTGGTGCAACAGGGGCCAAGATCAGAAAGCTCAAACTGAAAGGAAGCACTGACAAGAAATCCTACGGAAATGACTTATGTGTTTGGTCAAGTTAACAGAACGTGACATATTGTAAAATGTCTTTGGCTTTTTAAGTAGAGTAGTGTGTAGAGGTTTAGCTGCTTTTGAAAATATAAATCTGGAGATTTGTGATAGTTAGGTTTTGTAGATAAACTATTTTCTAAATTGGAAAGAGAGAGCTTGGGAAAGTTTGATATCAGTAAAAATTTTAAAAGATGACTGTGATAGTGAGAAATGTGAAAATAGGGTGGAGTGAGTTGAGGTGGAGATGGGAACAGAGTTGGAGGTTTGGGGAAAGGGAAGTTACATTGCAAGACAATACTGAGAGTCTGTATATAGTTTTATTTTTTAAATTGATTTTATTGGGGTGATATCCTATATAATAAAAGCCTAATATGCAAATTGACCCCTCAGGCAGTCATTTGACTGGGAGTTGAACCAGGAGTTCGATCACTTACTGTGACATGTGCAGACCACCAGGGGGCAGTGCATACCATGGCGGGCATCAGTGATGTGGCGCTGGCAGCGGGCAGCAGTGAAGGTGCTGCCAGCTCTGATGGGCCCTAATAACAGTGGAACTGTGGTGGGATGGTGGAGCAGGTGAGTGGGAGGCACCAGGCCAAGGCGGGTGTGAGTGGGGGCCCGATCTCCCCACCGATTGCCCTGTAGACCGTGACCAGCAGCAGTGGTGGCAGAGGGTGGGGCCACCACCCGGCTTCCTGGCACTGAGAGAGCTGGGCGGGGGGCGGGGGAAGGGGGGGGCAGCCCCTATCGATTGTCCCATAGGCAGGATGGTGGAGCAGGTGAGGGGGTGGCGCCAGGCCACTGCAGGGTGCCAGGCGGGGCTGCAAGGCTGCGAGGCTGGGGGCATGAGCTGGGGCCTTATCCCTGCAGGCCACCCTGAGGGACTACCCACGCACGAATTCGTGCACTGGGCCTCTAGTTGGTTAATAAAATTATATAGGTTTCAGATGAACAATTCTATAATACATCATCTGTATATTTATTGTGTGTTCAACACCCCAAGTCAAGTCTCCTTCCATCACCACTTATTCCCCCTAAAGATAAACCTTCTTCCACCTCCCCCTGTTCTCTTTTCCTGCTGGTAGTCACCATACTGTTGTCTGTCTATGAGTTGTTAGTGTTTGCTTAATTCCATCACCTTTTTCACCCAGTCCCCCAACCACCTCCCCTCTGACAGCTGTCAGTCTATTCTCTGTATCTATGAGTTTGTGGGCTTTTTAAGGTCTCATTTAAAATATGTTACAGAAGTAGTTTAAAAATACATTGAGAAATTTTGAGTCAGAGTTCTAATTTTAAAATGTTTTGAACTGTTGATTTCCTATTCCCGTATATTTCTTTATAGGTTTCAGTTAAATTTATGAAAGTGCATATACTAATTGCTTTGTAACAAAATTAAATTCATACATATGTGTATATTTGTATGTATATACAGGGTGGGGCAAAATAGGTTTACCGTTGGTCCTATAGAAAATAATTTAATAATTAATAATACAAGAATAAACTATTTCATGTACTCACAAATGTAAACCTACTTTTGCCCCACCCTACATAGAGATTTTTTTTCAGGCTCCTCTTAAAATGTATTCTTTAGAGATGTTTCATTAAAAAATAAAATTACAGGGTTTTTTTTCTATTTCTTTAGTTATCTGTTTTGAAATTTCTGTCAACATTTTGATTTTCACTTACATATTTCCATCAATAATATGAATTCATAAAAAAGCAGATTTTACCATGTCTATGTTTGAATTATTGACTAGAGGTACATATATGATGACTAAGAGTTTCTAAATACCTTCGCTTCTTATATATCTGTATAAATGATTGTAAGAGGATCGAGGAAATGTTTTAGAGATATATCATTATATATAGGATTTGGAAGCACATTCAATTGCACTCATGTTTAGAGATTTTTGAATTTGATGAATATGTTTCTCTTTCACAGTAAACACGTTGTGTATGTGAGCCACCTATTGCCAGAATTTATTGGTTTGAAAGGCTATTGCAACCGTGGAATAGTGCCAGTTAATAAAAAGCAAATTGAGTCTACTGAGAGATTAATTCCCCAGCTGAAAGAAATACATTTGCCTTAGAGTCATCAGATATTCTACCCACCAAAATCATTCTCCAAGATAGCATCCCTAATGAGCTTCCTAAACCAATTAAATATAAGCAGGAAGCATCCGTCATCAAAAATGACTATTTTCAGCTAATCAGCTAAAGGCATATACTGCATGGCATTAGGAACACCCTAAAATTTGTTTTTGTTTTCACTCTACTCTCACTTTGTTTACTTCTCAATTTTATGGGTGCAGTGTCTTGCACAGACACTCTAAATGAGCATATTGCTTTAAAGGTCATAAAGTGCCTCCCTTGCATTATTATTCAGTAGAATAAAATGAGTTTTAATGGGCTTACGTGATTTGCTTAAAGGCACACAATGTGTGGCTGTGACTCAAATCATACCCTTTATTATAATTGTGCTAGAAATGCACAAGTATTTATCAGCTTTCCACCCTTCATGACAGGGTTCAAGTGTTCAAAATGACATCATTCAAGGTAGTATGAAGATGAAGGGGGACATTTTTACTCCCATATGTTCCCTCCTTCAAAGACAGAATCAGCAATACCATTTCTTCCTGGTTATAATGATAATAATGAACACTTGAAGTATGCTAGCAGTTTACATAATTGAACCAAAATAATAACTCACAAAAATCTTTCAAATAAATATATTTTCTCCCAATTTACAGATGCAAAACAGGTAAGCCCAGAGAAGTAATGTTAAATCATTTGACGTTTTAAGTTTTGAAAAATTCTTATATGTTCTATATTTTATGAATATATTCAACAACTATTCATGTATGTGGGAGAAATGAAGAGATATTTGTAACAGGATGTGGTATGAGTGTGTCTGTTGTAATATTACTTATTTTCATGTGACGTTTATAGAAATTGGCTTCATTATCATTCTATAGTCATTTTGTTTGTGAATGTTCCTTTAAATGTGCACATGTGGAAACCCTTTTGTTTTATTAAAGACATGTGAGGAGGGCTCCTCTTTGATGGAAGTGGTTTCAGAGTAGAATGTGAAATAACACTTGTTGTTTGGGTGAAGCAAAAAGATCTGGGGAACGGAGGTGATTTGCTTGCTGTCTCTAGGAGACATTGGGGGAGGAGAGGACTGGAAAGGACTGGTCCTCCCTGAAAGAAAGGAGGATTTCATTACCTGATGACCCAAATTATGAAGCTAAAGTTCCCTCCATACCCTAGAAAAAAATATTTTTGCACAAATCAATTATTTGAAAAATATTTTTACATATTCATTTAAAAAGGTCATTGGAACTTCCCTTTTCTTTCTTTCTAGTTTATAGGAATTAGTATGGCAAATAGATATGTTTGGGAAATATTTCTTGATATGATATTTTAATGTCAAATTTTTGTTTAAATAACTTCTTTGATCTTTCAAATAAATATTTTTTCTCCCAATTTACAGAGGCAAAACATGTTTCCAGGTACTCAGGAATGAGATTATTTTTAATTTATTTCTTTTTAAGGATTAAAAAGAAAAATAATTTAGCAAGATTGCAAAACTAAATCTTTAGTCTATTGCTCCTTTTTATCTGACTTTATATTATTTCTTTTATTTTAATTCTAAATTATTGCATATTCATGAATGTCAAATTGGAAGTACAGTAAGGTATATACTGAGCACTTGTTAAGAACTAAAACATAGTATGAATTCAAATTTATATGAATGTATGTCTTTCAAAATGCATACACATTGTATAGTATGTGCTCAATAGATGTCACTGAATGAATAATTAATCAATCTTCCAGTCAATAAGCATAAATCCAAAGTTATTCTAGAACATTATGGCCTCCAAAGATTTGAGTAAAAGTGAAAGCGCTTTATTGACTTAGATATAAAGGGCATTGAAGACAGGGTAAATATAATAAACTATTTTCAAAGTTAAAATAAATAAATTAAACCATGTTTATTTAGCATCAACAATGTTGAAATCCCTATGATCATGATGGTGAGTATATGATGATTAAATCATGTTCCCTATGATCAACTTATCCAGCTATATCCAGGATCAATCTGACCCATGCTGTCAGGCCCCCAATAATCCCATGTCTCTCTAGTAGGATCAATACTGCTGTCTCCTCTGTATGAAGGTTCTCCCTTACAATGTTCATTTTCTTGCTTCTCAGTTATCATGCATCCACAAATGTTCATTTTCATTCTCACAATTACAATAAAACTTAACTTGTAAAAAAATCCCAATAAATTTCCCATCAACCAAAATAATAGGATTTTCACAGTAAGATCCATATTCAAAATCTCATATTTCCCAATAGCATATGCCCAAGAAAGTTAATTGTCAATGAATGGTACACACATTTAAAAGGTCAGAGAAAAATGTGTGGACTGGAAAAATAAGTTATTTGAGTTAAGCTTAAAATTAGGTATACTGTAATAAGTTGAAGAGCAAAGGGGTTATTCTATGTGAAGAAAAAACAAAAATTGGGAGCGAGGAGAATATAAAACAAGCATAAACAAATTGTTGACTATGCATTCGTATAATTTCTGTATGAAAAACACAATGCTGTGTGGCTGAGTTTGGGTACTGGGGGCAGTGGGCAGTGTTTAGACATATTTTCTTTTAAAACTATATCATATATGGGACCTTGACTGGAAGCTAAATTTGAACTTCTTTTTTAGGCTACATTTCCAAAAGTATGTCAATGGAGGAGGGGTTAATTTGCTTATGTAAATTTGGAAAATGAGAGGTGAACCTAAACTAAACAAAATTGCTTCCTTTCAAATTCTTCAGGGATATCAAGAAGGGGCCATAGTATGAATTCCTCAAACATTTTACCACCAGACTTCTTTCTGTGACTTATCTATCTGGACTGATATCTATCCTCCAGGCATGTTGGGAACCAGTGGTTTTTGATAGTAAAGAGTCACAAAGAGTGCTAAGGCAGAGAAATGGCATGGCGAAAGTACTGATTAGGGAGAAATTAGCTGGTGTTAGTAGATGAGAGAGACTGATGTCCACTGCAGAAAAAGGAGTTGGGAAGATAAGTTGTGGTGATGCATTACTAGTGGAGACAAATGGTTCTACTTTAATATACAAAGTGGTAGAGTATGTTTTATATCCAATCCTTACTTAGAAATGAACTACAGGTTAATAAGGGCTATAAACAAAGACGTGAGTGTAATATGCATACAGATGAGAACACAATCTGTCAGGATGGGTTCCCAGAAAGAGACTAAAAAGTCCGTCCTCCTTCCCCTGTCACCAAGCTACAATCTCTGTGATTTATGCTGATAGCCAGGTAAAATTTACGCCTTTTATTTTTATTTTATTTTTAAAAAGAATAAAGGATTTATATTGTTAATTGAAACGTCTTTATTTTTGATGTGAGGAGAAAGATGAGCAAACTCAGAAGAAATCAAAATAGCTTAGTTCAAAAGATGTGAGATTTGCCCAACTGGTGTGGTTCAGCGGTTGAGCATTGACCTAAGAACCAAGGGGTCATGGTTCAATTTCCAGTCAGGGCACATGCCCAGGTTGCTGGCTGGATCCCCAGTGTGGGGATGTGCAGGAGGAAGCCAATCAATGATTTTCTCTCATCATTAATGTTTCTATCTCTCTCTTCCTCTCCCTTCCTCTCTGAAATCAATAAAAATATATTTTTAAAAGATGTGAGATTTTGAATATGGATCTTACTGTGAAAATCCTATTATTTTAGTTGATGGGAAATTTATTGGGATTTTTTACAAGTTAAGTTTTATTGTAATTGTGAGAATGAAAACGAACATTTGTGGATGCATGATAACTGAGAAGCAAGAAAATGAGTATTGTAAGGCAGGACCTTCATACAGAGGAGACAGAAGTATTGATCCAACTAGACAGTGATGGCGAACCTATGACACGTGTGTCAGAGGTGACACGGAACTCATTTTTTTGGTTGATTTTTCTTTGTTAAATGGCATTTAAATATATAAAATAAATATCAAAAATAGTCTTTGTTTTACTATGGTTGCAAATATCAAAAAAATTTCTATATGTGACACCAGAGTTAAGTTAGGGTTTTTCAAAATGCTGACAGGCCGAGCTCAAAAGGTTCGCCATCACTGTACTAGAGGGAGATGGGATTATTGGGGGCCTGACAGCATGGGTCAGATTGATCCTGGATATAGCTGGATAAGTTGATCATAGGGAACAGCAATTGTATCTCTTGCTCATAGAATTGGAAAACAGTGGAGGCATTGAAAAAGGTAGAGAACCTGAAAGATAGAAACTAGGTCAAATCCAATAGCATAATCTTTTTTTCAGTAGGTGTTGTCTTATGAATATGTCGACATTTTATCCTGAGCAATATGTTAGAGAATCAAAAGAGACCAGAAGAAAACATTGCCCAAGAAGTAAGTGGCGGTTAGAGAGTGTATTCATTTTTGTTGCTGCACAACAAATTACCACACGTTTAGCAATTTAAGAAAACTTTTATTTATTAATGCATAGGTCCATAGTTTAGAAGTCCAGATGGGCTCATTGCTCAGGGCTTTCTGCTTAGGGTCTCACAAGCCTCAAGTCAAGCTGTCAGCCAAGCTTGAATCAATTGGAGAGTAAGGGGGAGAATCCTCCTATAGACTCATCTAAGTTGTTGGTACAATTCAGTTGTAGGACTGAAGGCTGACTTCCTTGCAGGCTGTAAAGTGGATCACTCTCAGCAACTAGAGGTTGCTGGAAGTTCAGTTCCTGGCAGCAGGAATTTGGCAGAATCTCTCATAGGTCCTCTCACAACATCCAAGTTAACACCTTCAAGGCCAACAGCCTGATCTCTATAGTCCAATCATCCTTCCTCCCTCCCAAAGCTTCAAAGTTCTCTGATTTATGCTGATAGCCAGGCAAAATTTTCAGCTTTCAAAGAACTCATGTGATTACAGTAGGTCCACCTATAGGGTCTCCCTTTTGATGAACTTATAGTCAGCTGAATTATAACCTTAATTACATTAGCAAATTTCCTTTTGCCATGTAATGTAGTGGATATGACAATGACATTATATTCATAGTCCAGGAATGAGAGTGGATCATTTTGGGGCCTATTTTACAATTCTATCCACCACAGATATTTAAATTAAAATATAGTTTTGTATAGTTCTCTCTTTTAAATATGTGAATTCTTGTGTCTTATAGATGTTTCTTAGATTACTTCAGTGATTTAGAAAAAAATGTAAAAAACAAAAAAAGTTTTCTTTAAAACAATGTTATAAATTATCTTTATAAGTCACTATAAATAAATGAATAATTCTCTAACAATTAACATATTTAATTGCTTTCAACCAAAACCAATTTCTTAAAATAGTAAGTTTTGATTTACATGTAATATCTTTCCCTCCGGCCTCCCCCATCCCCTGGCACATGCCCTCACCACCACCCCTGAGTGTCTTGTGTCCATTGGTTATGCTTATATGCATGCATATAAGTCCTTCGGTTGATCTCTTAAACCACCCCCGCAACCCTCCACTGCTTTCCTACTGTAGTTTGACAATCTGTTCGATGCAGCTCTGCCTCTGTATCTATTTTTGTTCATCAGTTTATAATGTTCGTTATATTCCACAAATGAGTGAGATCATGTGGTATTTTTTAGTTCAAATTTGCTGGGTTGGGTCTTTATGACTTGTATATTGTAGGTGTTGTTCCTAAGATGCCATCTTTGTTTTGCCCAGAAACCAATAAAATATTGTAATAATAACTAGGGAAGTAAAGAGAAAATAAAATTAAAATAGAAAAGTGTTGAGAAAGAATGTCAGAAGCAAAAGGGGATAACACATCACCAGAAAGTTTGATTTTTGTTATACTTATCAGGTAATACTTAGAAACAGTTTGATTTAACTCGCCTAATTGAATTCTTTCAATAAATGTGCTGGGGGTGTTTAAGTAATATTGTAATATTGTAATAGAATACATACTAAAGTAGATAATAATAATATATTAATTTTTAATTCCCCAACACTGTGCAAAGTACTTTATGTGTATTTTTTTCTCACAATAAGAAAAATGGCTCAGGTATATCATTGTCCATATTTTAGATATGAGGGAACAAGCTAGTTATTCAGTAATTTATATAATGTCCATTGTCTCATGGTTAATATATGTCAGAATCAGGATTCAAATCTAAGTATGTTAGACCTCAGAGACCAAGGCCTTTATGATTATGATAAATAACAAATGGCAAATGGTATAAAACAAGGCCATTATCCTTCCTTTCTTGTTTTGGATTTTGAATTTGCATGTGCTTTGTCATATATCTGTATCTCTCCTGCAAGAAGAAGCACACACATAAGTGCATTAAACATAGTAACTTATTGTTGCCTAAATCCACTTGACCATAAAGGAAGCCCTCTTTTTAAATTAAATACCTATTAATAAATTTGGTAAAATGCTGATGCATATAAATAAATTCTGATAAGAATTTTAAAAGTATTGCTGTTGTTTTAGCATTTCATTTTCATTAGAAAAAAATACATTTTAAGGAACTGTAATATTTCAGAATTCATGACCTTTTTTTGGAACGCTTATGAATTGTCAAAGTGTAGTTGCTTAGTGTAAATGTTCTTTAAATGCTAAATATATTTTTCTTAGGTATACGGAGAATATTTCACTCTATTTTTTCAATATGAATTTCTTTCCTTGGGTTGTGCATTTAATTACTGTCTGATAATCAATATTATTATATAGAAAATCTCTTAGAAGTAACAACCATAATGCTTTCATAAAGCACCTTGAAAATGTAAATGACCATTAAGTGTTCAGCAGAGGTATATTTCATTCATAATATAGCAGTACCCTCTAGTGCTCATGTCTGGTCATGTGTTCTCCAGAACTGCCTTAGAGGGGTAAATATCATATATTGGATCATTTTACTCAGCTTTTGTGTTAAGTGAAATAGTTTATTATTTATAACATCACCTTTTTTTAAAGGAGTTCAGGCATTTATAATATTATTCAAAAATATTACCAGCACTCTTTTGCTCTAGGGAAAATAGCTATTCCATCTATTTTGCTCATAAAAATAAATGAAATGCTTGAGAACCAAGAAGTTGGTTAAATTTCTTAACTTACTTATAGAAATGGAAGTAGGACTTAAGTCTTTTGTTCCAAGGTTTAGTTCTGTGCTATATGCATTGGACTATGTATTTGATCCAAGAACTAAAGCTAAAAACGTATATGTCTAAAATTCTTTTAACCTTTTTCTGGAAGAATAGTACCAGTTTAGTAAAATAATTTTTGAGAAATTTTGGATTGTTGGTTTAAGAAACAGCAGAATATACTGTAATATACTGCAAAGGAAGTTGTGTTGCATTGGAGTTTGATTTATTGCGCTTAAACATTGTTTATTCCGAAGCAAAGGATCCTCTTGCCAAACTTTTCATGAGCAAGAAGACCTGGTTTTATTTGCTTTCCAAAGCTTTAGCACAGAGCTAATATTCAGATAGCAGCCCTTTTGGCTGTAAAACCTTGCACATTATTTATCATTATTTCAGTCGTTTTTACTTTTCTTATGCACTTGATTTAGTACAGTGTCTACATCAAAATGGAACACCCACATAAGAACATATCCTAATTTCTATATATGTTCCTGAATAGCATTTTTAAATGATTTGAATTTTCTCTTAATATATTTTTTAATCCATATTTAGTTGTTACAGGGTAGGTCACCCAAACCCGACAAGTGGGAAGTTCACCTGGGCAGTGGTGGCGGCATGGTTGAACAGGTCAGCGGGGACTGTGACGATGAAGATGGTTGTGGGGGATCAGGAAGTGGAGAAGTCAAGAGGACACTAAAAATCACAGACTGTAAGTTATGATTCCAGTACTATTATTAAAGAATCAATTTTGAAATATAGTTAAGGATAATTATTGTTATGAATGTAAAGTAATAATGACAGTAAATTTAGAAGCATGCAAGAGGAGTTGAAAATGAACCTACTTTTAGTTATTTAGGACATACATGCTTGGGATTTTGTTTATTTTTAACTTATGGCTTTTAAATGGTGGTAACATTTTTGTAGGAGAAACGAGTGAATGATCATCAGTGCTGAGAATTAAAGGTTATAAAGTGAGATCATCCTTAGGGCATGATCAAACTAGTAACTAGTATGGCGGATAATAAATGTATATTGGTGAATAATGTTAAACGAGGATGGCTAAGGCCTGTAAATAAATAAATACTGCATTTTAATATTATCATGCCATAATATCAAACTATTTTATTTAATAGATTTTCATTATAGTCAAATTGCAAAGAAATTGGTTAACTATATGTTTGTTATGGTAAAAAAAACACACACAAAAAAAACAAACAAACAACTACTTGGATTTAACTCTTATGAATTTGGTTTTCCAAAAATGCTTACCAATCACTCACTTCGTTTTGATTGTATGGGTTTGGAAAACACTTCTGGTATAGCTGGACCGATCAATATCACAAAAGATGGAACTGTCAAATTAAACAAAAATCACCAAATGAATTTAGTTTCCTTGTGTTAACATACAAAATGAGGAATAGACATTCTCCATTGTTATGTGTATACATTTGTTGACATGGGTGAGACAACCAAGGTCATCAACTGAGAAATGTGTGCAAGTGAATGTACCCAGAGCAGCTAACTTTCAAGTACTCATTTATCTCCGGTCATACCAAAGATAATTGCTTTATAAAGTAATCTCTGGACCTGTGCCTTCTGTGGAGACTGGCCTGACAGTCCCCCTCTAAACCACAACAGGCTATTTTGGGTCTGTTGGACATGTCATGGTGGGAGAAGATTTTATTTGCTTTTTATTCTTTTATAGTTAATGTAGAACACTACTAATGTTTCAAGCATCAATGCCCCATTCCTTCTAGCACCTTATTTATAAGCCAAACATTAGATAAAGGAGTAGAAGCCAAAAGAGGTGTAAAATCAAAGATAAAAATCAATACAAAGAAATATATTTTTCTGTTAAACACAGTAAGAAATTTAACATAGAAGGTAAATGGATTTAGTACACTTGGAGCAGCAACTGAACAAAGGCCACAGAATTTAATGTATTAATTTAATTAATACAATTTCCTAGTGAAAATTAAATATCTTCTACTTTTGTAGGAACAGATAAGTATATGTGTTTTTGTTATTGGTTTTAATACAGTTTATCACAAGAAGAAAAAATGAAAACAAAATGGTTTTATTAAAAACATTTTTACTGAGTT
This sequence comes from Myotis lucifugus, assembly GCF_000147115.1. Lineage (NCBI taxonomy): Eukaryota > Metazoa > Chordata > Mammalia > Chiroptera > Vespertilionidae > Myotis > Myotis lucifugus. The sequence goes on along the minus strand of NW_005871112.1, from coordinate 3,977,315 downwards.
AAAATGTCCTCCACTGTATTTTAGAATTATGATACTTATCTATTAGGGTACTACTGAGTAATTTTTCATTTTTATCCTATCCTTAGTACTGATATGTACCATAATTTCATTGCCATTTGAATATTAAGGCATAAAAAGTATTAGAATAAATAGCTTAGGTTGAAATTTCATTCTAATATAGATTGTGAGTGTGTGTGTATATACAGAATTAGCAATTTTATAGGAATTTTTCACTCCTGAGCTTATCTATAAGCTCAAGAACTTCTTATGTAAAAATGGATAATCGTTTTTGTTTGTTTCACAAGAGAAGTACAGACAATGGAGGATATTCACCTACTAATAGTTTTCTCACAGATCCATACTTGTCAAGGTGGCAAGAATGAATTTTTACTTCAAAACCCTGTTTTCAATTACTACTGAAATGGACAGGTATGATACAAGCAACTATCCATCAGATCTGGGAAGATTTAAGGTATACATTGTTTTCAGCAAAAAAATCCACATCTGCTGTCAATGGCTTGCTGGTTATATTTCTAAGAGTTTATAGCTGTTGCCTTTCAATTTTTAATAAGTGGTTAGGAAGCCACTGTGGATAGCATGCTGAAATAGAGAGGGACAGGGAGAGTAGCAAAGGTAGGTCATATTTCTGTTTTCATAAAGCACTATAATATTTTTCCTGTGTTTGGCTAGTTTGATATGTTGGTAAAGCAAGTTAACACATAGTTTTACATGGTCTTACTGACTTTAAAATATTGTTCTCTAGAAGGCTTACCAGGGCGTCCTTTGTGTTTAGAACTTGAAATACACCATTAGTTCTACCTTACATTGATATTTATTCTTTGTAAAATACAACATAAGTTGAACACAGTCCATTTGCCACCTCAACAATGAAATTATTTCATTATATAATTATAAGGAATAATTGTGTCATGTGAATGTAATGATTTTGCTCAATTTGTGCAAATGTCCAGGTTGTTAAATATTTTACTGTCACTTGAATCAATTTTCTATTTCATTTGTATCCCTCCTGTAGACTATTATTAAATGTAAACTGTCATGTTTCTTATAAAACACAGCCATTTATGTAGTGTTCTCGCTTAGGAAATTGAAAATATTTTCTTAATTCAGTGGAATGATTTTAAAATTCCAATGTTACAGAAACTTATTTTATATTTTTGTTTATTGAATTTGGGTCTTTTACATAGGTATGTATATTTCACTGGTGGCCTGATTCACAGGATTGAAATGGTTTTAAGCCTTCGTTTCAGTTCACCTCTGATACCTGCATCTTTTCAAAGTACTTAATTGACGCAGGTTCTAAATCCCAGTGGAAAAACATTCTTTTAGCCATAACAAGCTGATTCTGATACCAGGCTTTCGAAAATAGTAGGGTGATTTTAAATCTTTGAATTGTCTTCACCTTTGCCTATTGTCATATTCATCATTGCACATACAATATGATGTAGCATGTTTAGCACTTTTTAAATTTTTTCCTTTATTGAATAAGGTATTACATATGTGTCCTTATCGCCCGATTGTCCCCCCACACCCCCACTCATGCTCTTACCAGCCCCCCCCCCCGGTGTCTGTGTCCATTGGTTAGGGTTATATGCATGCATACAAGTCCTTTGGTTGGTCTCTCCCCCTTATCCCAACGGCGAGGATGTTTAGAACTTTTAAAAATAATTTTACTTTAACTGAGAAATCTGTAAACGACAACTAAGTCTGTTAAGTGTGTGTTCATATGACTTATTTCCCAGAGGTGTCCTCAACATGCCTCTGCAGATTAGTTAGATATGAGTCTATAGAGACTGGTGTATTCATAGTACCAATTCAGCATTCTGATCCCTAGGCCCTGCTGCATTACCTCTTACTCAGTCACCCAAAGGCTATCTTTCTAAGGACTGTTTACCATTAGGTTCTTCTCATCTCATGAGACATTCTTCCTCTTCTTCTCTTTAATGGGTTCTCCTCATCTTCCCACGTTCTAAATATTTAAAGAATCCAGGACTCAGATCTCAAGCCTTTTGTTGCCTCTATTCTCAACTCTCAACTCTTCCCTGTTCTGCAAACTACCCACTGCATCATAACAGCGATAAGGGTATGGTACCTGCCATTGATAGCACTGTCCAGTTTAAAAACATTCCTCTTCTATGTGTTATCTCAGGAAGTAGGCTTAGCAAAACAGAAATTATTAAAGTTCAATGATATTAACTTAGAAATAGAGAGATAACACATTGGAATATCAAGTCACTGAATCTAGAAAAAAAAATGTTGGTTGATCTTCTATAGCCTAGAATAAATCAAACTTGTTTGTTCTATTGTTTATGTTGTATTTTTGGACTTGTTAGTAACTAACCTTAGAAGAGCCTCTGCCAATACATCTACATCATGATACTACCAATGACCTTGGAAGAGAATAGTGCATTTCACATGCATAGCACATTAAAAATGATATTTTGTTAGCCACTGAAGAATAATTGTAAATTGACCCTTGAACTATATGCATTTTAACTGTGCAGGTCCATTTATAGGCAGATTTTTTTCAAGAAATACATACAGTACTGTAAATGTATTTATGATTTTCTCAATAACATTTTCTTTTCTCTTCCTTAATTTATTATAAAAATACAGTGTATAGTACATGTAGCATACAAAATATGTGTTAATCAACTGTTTATATTATTGGTAAAATTTCTGGTCAACAGTAAGCTATTAGTAAGTTTTTAGGAAGTCAAAAGTTATATGTGGATTTTCATGGGGGTTGGTGGCCCTAACCTTCACATTGTTCTAGGATAAACTGTATTTAGTAATATCATAGCCCCCCTTATCCACATACAGTTTTAGGGGGTTCAGTTACCCTTGGTCAACCATGGTCCAAAATATGAAATGGAAAATGCCAGAAATAATTCATAAATTTTAAATTGCATGCAATTTTGAGTAGCATAATGAAATCTCATAGCAGAGCACTCTGTCTGATGGGAGACATGAATCATCCCTTTGTCCATTGTATCCACACTGTATATGCTACCCACCATTAGTTACTTACTAGTAGTAGCCAACGTGATGATCAGATTGACTGTTGCAGTATTACGGTGCTTGTGTTTAAGTATCCCTTATACTAGACTAACACTACGTCACAATGCCTATGTCATTCACCTCACTTCATCTCATCACATAGGCATAGTGTCATCTCACATCATCACAAGAAAGGTGAGTATAGTACAATAAGATATTTTGAGAGAGAAAGAGACATCATATCAACATAACTTTTTATAATATATTATGCATTATTCTATTTTATTGTTGTTGTTAATCTCTTACTGCGCCTAAGATATAAATTAAACTTTATCGTAGGTGTCTATGTATAGGAAAAAAATAGTATATACAGGATTTGGTACTCTGTGGTTTTAGATATCCACAGGAGTCTTCAAATGTATCTTTTGTGGATAGAGTGGGGGGACTTCTGTACAGGATTATAGAGTGAGTGAAAATTCTTGGCTTTCTCAAATTTATTTTCCTGATAAATAACCTTCACTTCAAAATTTCAAGTAGGAATTGAGGTTAGAAAGAACTCAAAAACATACTATCAGTGGCATTTTCTTTAGAAAATGCAATCTTTACTTTTCTTTCCAGAACTACTATAATTATATATTTATTTATATCATATAAATTATTTTGTATTATTTTATGTTGTCTAGTTGATGATTTTTAAATATAAATATAAATTATTTCAAACAGGTAATGCAAGCATATAAAATGTGTTTCCATTAGTAACAGTTCCGAATATGTATATTAAAAGTATGTAGTCTTTTTAAAATTAAAGTTGTATCAAATTTCATTAAAGGGTATTCAGCTTACTTTGCAAAGTGTTGACAAATAGCCTATTAATGAATTATCCCAAATATAAGAAAAGGTGCTGAAAATAACTAAGTAGCTTGTTGTGTTTACCTTATTCAATTACACTAAAAATAAATCATCTTTATAAGGTTACTTAGATTCGAACCTTTGTGACATAGTGAAAATAATCTTGAATAATGACTGTACACTTTGATTTATACAGGGCAGGGCAAAGTATGTTTACAGTTGTTCGTGTGAAAAAAATAATACCATAATTAATAAAGAATAAACTGTTTCAGGTACTCACATCTATAAACCTACTTTTGCCCCACCCTGTATTTTACAAGTGCCTAATACTGAAAGGTTATGTAAAACCCTGCATAATAAATCAGAAAAATTCACAAAGAAACATATCCTCATCCTGTAAAATGCCCAAATTGTAAAATTTTGAAGTTGTCGTCCACTGCAGTTTTTACACTAATGATGAAAATTATACTAACTAGAAATGAAGTATACGTTGAAGTTAAATATATTTCAATTAATATATAATCACTACGAATATTCTGATTATACATTTTCATTTTGGTCTTTAAATAATTGAGACCCATCCTGGCTGCTTGCTATTTTGTTAGCAAGATTATTTAATGGAATCTGGATATCAATGAATCATCTAAAGTCATTTTTCATTCCGTTGAAAAGTTATATATCACATTCATGAATTTAAATAATAGAATTGAAATAAAAGGGTTTGTCCTTGAATGCCTGAGAAATGATTTTCACTGCTTTGGCTTAGACACAGAACTGATGTTAAATCACTGAGGTGAAAAGAGATGACTTATTAGTGAAAGCTTGAGGAGCCTCCTAGCATGCATTCCAGATCAGCCACCTGTTCTGCAAATCTCATAACTAAATCTATACCCCACCAGAGGACATAAAACAAAGTTATGGTCTGTTTTGACTAGGACAGTGTTAAGTGTAACTGGGTGATCACTAAAGGAAAAAAAAATTAAAATTTAAGAGCATATCATCAGATATATTTTATTATGACTTGCTCAAATTCATATAGGTGACCAGAAAGCCAAAAAGAAACCATATTTATATTCAGGTCTATTTTTATATCATTCTGTTGCAAATAAACAGAATGCTTAGCAAAATTGGTATAGTCTCCCTCAGGATTGATTGCTAAAAGGCATCATGTAGAAACAAGTTGGGTATACTTCCAGCTCTTTAATAACTTCCATACCTCTACTGTGTAGAAAGAATATTTTCATCTAGCTTATTGACCAATTAAGTGCTCACAAACTATAAATAATTAAAATAAATAGTAGAGCATGTGATCTGGGCCCAAAGCTTCTCAAACTCTCTTGTGTATGCAAATATGTATGCAAATCTCTCTTGGGGTTCCTGTTAAAAAGCCGAGTAGGATACAGGAGATCTGCAGTGGGGCATTCCTTATGTGCTCCCAGAGGAGGGTCTTGCTGCTGGTCGATAGACCATACTGTGAGGAACAAACATGTACGCCTTGTTTATTAAAGCACTTATTTATTAGTATTTCTAAAATAAGTCTCTAGGAAGCAGCATGAAGAACTCTTATAAAACGCTACCTATCTTTGTATGTTCGCATTACAACAAAGCCTCATATGCAATAGGACATTGGGAATATAAAACCATTAGGCTGGGAGTGGTGACTTCTCCTATATGATTTTTGGTAGCAGTTTCAGTTTGATTGTTTTAGCCTTGAGTTTACTTTATCTCTATTTTTAAATGAATTTTTTTTCTTTTCTTTTTTTTATATCTCTAATCTCATTTCTGAATTTTTTCTAATTCTGATTTATGTTATTATTTTATATTATGTTATTTTTAATATTCTTTTCTTAATGCCTTTCAGCTCATTTTGAAGTGGTATATTAAAATTGTGGTCTATACTGGTGAGCTTTCACTGTAGAGAATACTTTGTTATAATCTTAATGGGAGTTGATCACAAACCTTTCCTGTTGCTTATTTTTATGTAAATTTATATTTTCTAAATTTCTATAAGGAGGCTTGATTTACTAGTAGATGGATTTTCTAAATTTATTTAGTTCAAGGTCCCACTGTGTTCATGTATTGTTTAAAAAACATGGTGACTTGTTTTCTGAGCTATTCTAGCTTGTCCCCTCCCCTATATGTATTCTTATTTTCTCTTTCCTAATTCTCCTTTGCTCTTGTCCCACTAATTCTTGACCCCACTTCCAGCAGTTTCTCTTCGATGTAGATAGACCCTCTCAAGTGTTAAGAAGACTTACCAGATTAGTTTTGAGAGTTTAAAAGGTTTCAGAAGATCCAGCCCCTGAAGCCTTATATCAGGGTCTTCACACTCATCCACTGTTAGAATGAGCACTGTTCTCCCAATTCTCTGCTGTTTTCGATTTGATTTCCAGTGAATACCTGTTGACTATTTTGCATTTGTTTGGTTTCAGCTCTGTAACCTGCTGTGTTGCTTTCAGTGCGTTCTCTGCACATATGATGATAGCATGTAGTTTTATGGTTCTTGGTAGTATGCCCTCATTCATTTGTATTTTGAGGTTCATGAGGGTAACTCTTGAGATGGGCTTCCTGGTTTCCATTTCACCATCTAATTGTTCTGTTTATTTCACATAGGGATTTGGGAGTTTCCAAAAGCTACAGTGCAACCACTGCTACTATCTTCCCCGAATCTCCAAGATTGTTTAAAATGTTCAAGGAAACATTGATGATCTTTTTTGTCTTTGGTTCTGTTCCTTGACATGCCATGCATGCAATCATACATACATGTATTTTCACATATGTGAAAAATAGCAGTGCTTTTCAAATTTCTAGGTCACCAATAGTCTTTCTGCTAATGAAATATACTTCATTTTAATTGACATATGAATATTCTATGATGCATTGTCTATTGTTTCCTAATTTAATGATCATAAGCACTGTTACTGGAAATCACCTTTATCACTTGAGTATAACTTACTTCAGATAGTAATATTCATCTTCAGAATCATCTTATCAATTACACAAACACTTTAGGTCAACTCATTTTTTAATGTTTTTGCCATAATTACATATCCTCAGACTTTTTAAGTTTCCAAACTTTAAGATATAATGATTAAAAAATATATTGTGTGTTAAAGTAAAATTGCACCAGACAGAATTGAATAGGAAAGGAAGTTCTTATTCAAAACTACTAAAATAGGAGTCAAGACTTTGCAATGTAAGGGAGATTGAACTCTACTGAAACAAAATGTGGGATAGTTTTAATTGCTGGGGTGAGCCACAGGAAAGGTACTGGGAAAGGGGTGTGTGGGGGGGGAGCCTTTGGTCTTTGTGATCAGGCCATCTGCTTTTGGCTAATGACACTTATCAAGGTTAGGCTCTTACCCATGCACAGAAATGGACAGATTGAGGGTCTATCTTTCTTTCTTTTTTCATTATTGATTAAGGTATTACATATGTGTCCTTATCCCCCCCTTGCCCCCCACCCCCCCACACACACTCATGCCCTCACCCCTCTGTTGTCTGTGTCCATTGGTTAGGCCTATATGCATGCATACAAGTCCTTTGGTTGATCTCTCCCCCTTACTTCCACCCTCCCCTACCTTCCCTCTGAGGTTTGACGGTATGATCAATGCTTCTCTGTCTCTGGATCTGTTTTTGTTCATCAGTTTATGTTTTTCATCATATTCCACAAATGAGTGAGATCATGTGGTATTTTTCTTTCATTGACTGGCTAATTTCACTTAGCATAATGCTCTCCAGCTCCATCCATGCTGTTGCAAATGCTAAGAATTCCTTCTTTTTTGCCACAGCATAGTATTCCATTTGTGTATGTACCACAGGTTTTTAATCCTCATCTGCTGATGGGCACTTAGTCTATTTCTAAATCTTAGCTATGGTAAATTGTGCTGCTATGAACATAAGGGTGCATATATCCTTTATGATTGGTTTCTTGGGATATATTCCTAGAAGCAGGATCACTGGGTCAAATGGGAGTTCCATTTTTAGTTTTTTGAGGAAACTCAATACTGTCTTCCACAGTGGCTGCACCAGTCTGCATTCCCACCAGCAGTGCACGAGGGTTCCTTTTTCTCCACATCCTCGCCAGCACTGGTCATTTGTTGATTTGTTGATGATAGCAATTCTGACAGGTGTGAGATGGTACCGCATTGTCATTTTGATTTACATCTCTCAGATGATTAGTGACTTTGAGCATGTTTTCATATGTCTCTTGGCCTTCCTTATGTCCTCTTTTGAAAAGTATTTATTTAGGTCTGTTGCCAATTTTTTGATTGGGTTGTTTATCTTCCTTTTGTTAAGTTGTATGTATTCCCTGTAAATGTTAGAGATTAAACCCTTATCAGTGATAAGCATAGCAATTAGACAAGAAGAAGAAATAAAAGGTATACAGCTTGGAAAAGAAGATGTAAAACTGTCATTATTCACAGATGACATGGTACTGTACATAGAAATCCCTAAAGACCCCATCAATAAATTATTAGACTTAATAAATGAATTCGGCAATGTAGCAGGATACAAAATTAACGCCAAAAAATCTATGGCATTTCTATACACCAATGGTGAACTTACAGAAAAAGAGATTAAAAAAACAATCCTATTTACAATCACACACACACAAAAATTAAGATACCTAGGAATAAACTTAACTAAGGAGGTAAAAGACCTCTACTCAGAAAACTACAGGACGTTGAAAAAAGAGATAGAGGAAGACATAAACAGATGGAAGAACATACCATGTTCATGGATTGGTAGAATCAACATCATTAAAATGTCCATACTACCCAAAGCAATCTATAGATTCAATGCACTCCCCATTAAAATACCAACAGCATATTTCACAGATCTAGAATTAACTCTCCAAAAATTCATCTGGATTAAAAAAAAAAGACCCCAAATAGCTGCAGCAATCCTGAGAAAGAAGAACAAAGTAGGTGGGATCTCAATACCAGATATCAAGTTGTATTACAAAGCCATTGTTCTCAAAACTGCCTGGTACTGGCATAAGAACAGACATATAGATCAATGGAATAGAATAGAGAACCCAGAAATTGACCCAAGCACTATGCTCAATTAATATTTGACAAATGAGGCAAGAACATACAATGGAATCCAGACAGTCTCTTCAATAAGTGGTGTTGGGAAAATTGGACAGATACATGCAAAAAAAAAAAAAAAGTGACGCTAGACCACCAACTTACACCATATACAAAAATAAACTCAAAATGGATAAAAGACAAACATAAGATGGGAGACCATAAAAATCTTAGAGGAATCCACAGGCAGCAAAATCTCAGACATATGCTGAAGCAATATCTTCACCAATACAGCTCCTAGCGCAATGGAAACTAAAGAGAAAATAAACAAATGGGACTACATCAAAATAAAAAGCTTCTGTACAGCAAAATAAACCATTAACAAAACAACAAGAAAGCCCACTGCATGGGAGAACATATTTGCCAATGTTATCACTGATGAGGCCCTATCTTTCTTGATAATTACATTTCAAAGGAATGGTTCCCAGGTCCTTCACAGAGAGTTTTTGCTGATAAAACTGATACGAGGAGGGAAGAAGATTTACATTTCAAAGGGGCAGAGAATTTTTATCTTACGTTTTCTAAAGTAAATCCTCTAAGAAAAGGGAGGTCAAGGAGTTGTAGTCAGGAAGGAACCTGACTAAAGTTTAGTGAAGCTGAGGAGGGTCTTTCTTGGTTATGTGTGTTTCACTGATTCCTGAAGTTGAGCATCACTTTTTGTTTATTGGTCATTTTGTGTTTCCTCTTTTGTGGATTGCCTTCATTTCCCCTTTTCCTATTTTATTACTACTTTGATTTTAAGTTTCTCATTATATATCTAACAGATAATATTTGTCAGTGTATGAATTATAAAAAAAATCTTACTGTTTCTGGTATGTATCTTATTTAAATACACCTATGTTGCCTTGATATATTTACGGTACTCAAAGGGGAGACTTATACTTAAGTAAATACATTAAAATAAACTCTAAAAATAAAAATGGAATAATATAAAGATGGAGGACACATAAAAAGAAGAATGATAAATTCTATGGTGTTTTATTTTTTGGTTCCTCTCCCTCCCAAGAATAATATCCTAAAAGTTATACCTGAGCTTATTTCCATAGAAGATCAAAGATATCAAAAATAGTCAGGTGGGCAGCTCATTCTTCTAGACAGAGCATTTACAAAAGCCCACATGTTTCAAATATCACAGTGTCTCTGTGATGTGTTTGATCTTCCTAAAGCACCACTTTTTGAGGAGGGAATGAGACAGGAGGTTAGCAAAGCAGTCAGGGCCTTTACAATGTGGGAGCATATCTAATTGCCCTAGTTATTAGTTCAGAGTTTGTTCTGTAGGAAACAAGGATTTACTCTTCTCCAAAGAATTCCAAAAGAAAATTCTTATATTCAAGGCCCAATACCCAAATAAAATAACTTTCAGTGATGTTCAGATAACAGTTCTATATTGTGCAATCAGCAAGCCCCAAACTAAACTTGTCACATTTCCTTCAAAAGCTATGTTGTGACAGGCCAGTTCAGCCAAGGTTTTGGTGAGCCTGAGCGGGGGGGGGGGGGCAGCGAAGGATGTAGAAAAGACAGACAAAGAGAATAAGCTGGGTCTAGGTGGATCTCCTGTGCCTGGGTAAGGCCACAGAGAGAGACCCAGACAGCAAGCTGAGCCTTTATTTTATAGCCAGAGGTAAACAAGGTAGTGGTCACCATAGTTACAATGTTCTTGTGAGTTTCACTTGTTTTCCTAGCGCTTGCTGCACCTCCCACAGTCCATTAGCTACCCAGATAAGATCTAGGGAGAGTCATAAGGTCAGCCTAATTATGCTAAGAGGACTGTGCCCTCTAAGCTGGGACTTGTTTGTGGCTTTGCCAACAGGTCAGTCCAAGGCTTAACCCTATAGCCGCTCCCTACACTATGTCTTAATTTTCCCTTTGGTTGGTACACAATCACATGCCATCCTCTTAAGCCAGAAACTAAGGCATCCTCCTAGGTTCCTTTACTTTCTCACTCCTCTCATGTACTTTTCTCACTCCATTGTCTTTAACTGCTAAATTTTTCTTAAATACATTCTTTATATTCTCTCTGTCCTATTCCCATTGCTACTTTCTTAGCTTAGGTCTCCAACATCTCTTGTCAGAATTGCTTTTATTTTTAATTTTTTTTTAAATATATTTTATTGATTTTTTACAGAGAGGAAGGGAGAGGGATAGTTAGAAATATCAGTGAGAGAGAAACATTGATCAGCTGCTTCTTGCACACTTTCTACTGGGGATGTGCCTGCAACCAAGGTACATGCCCTTGACTGGAATCAAACCTGGGACCTTTTAGTCTGCAGGTCGATGCTCTATCCACTGAGCCAAACTGGTTAAAGCAAGAATTGCTTTTATAATGTCCTACTCTTTGCTTCGATTTTGTCCATCTCTGCCCTGTTGTTGAAGCAGGCTGAGTGGTAATTAAACCCGCAACCCAGGCATTTGCCCTGACCGGGAATAGAACCCACAACCTCTTGGTGCACAGAATGATGCTCCAACCAACTGAGCCACCCAGCTAGGGCCATGAAGGACTTTTATTAAGCAGAGAATTGGCTGTCTAGAAGAGGAGGCCATTCAGTATTCAGAGAATCTGAAGAGTTAAACAGTAGATTTTACTTGTCATTTTAGACAGCCAATAAAACTTTTCTGAGGACACCTAGATACTTTTGAACAAATGAATACCCTAATTGTCTCATTTTCCAAGAAAATGAGTGGTGGTTCTCAGTTGTTCTTTCTTAAGACATAGACCTTTTTAAATTAAAGTATTGTTACAGCTATTCTGCTAGTTATTTACCTGTTATGCCTCAGCTCTAGGCCAACCTTCTAAAATTATTCCATGATTATGCAAACTGCATTTCCCAAATGCTCAACTAAATTTCCAAACTACAAGGTTTCTATAAATTACTAGAGGCCCAGCACACAACATTCGTGCACTTGGATGGGGGGAGGGATCTCTCAGCCTGGCCTGTTCCCTTTCGCAGACTGGAAGCCCTCAGGGGATGTTCCACTGAGAGACATCCATAGCACTGCGGCAGTGGCAGGCCCGGCTTGTGGCTGAGTGGTGTTCCCCTGTGGGAGTGCACTGACACCAGGGGGCAGCTCCTGCGTTGAGTGTCTTCCCCCTGGTGGTCAGTGTGCATCATAGCAACCAGTCATTCCAAAGTTGGGTCGATTTGCATTACCCTTTTATTATATAGGATGTTTCCCAGCCCTAGCCAGTTTGGCTCAGTGGATAGAGTGTTGGCTTGTGGACCTAAGAGTCCCAGGTTCGATTTCAGTCAAGGGCACATGCCTGGGTTGCGGGCTTGGTTCAATGTGCAGGAGGCAGCCAATCAATGATTCCCTCTCATCATTGATGTTTCTATCTCTATCTTCCTCTTCCTCTCTGAAATAAATAAAAATTAAAAAAATTAAAATGACACAAATTATGTTTCTCGATTATCCTGGCAGCAAGTGTTTTGTTCTTTTTCTGCCAATGGGAGATACTAAAAGAAGATCAAAAGAAGGGAGAAGAAGAAAATGCTTTCCTCCTGTTTCCAGTTCTTATCTGGGTTACATCCACAGTAAAGTATCATAACTCCCCTGCCTGCAGACACTTTTAGCTCTTACAGTAGCAACTATGTTTTACCCCTTAAAGATAGAAGGTACCTGTGCCAGCTAACTTTGTTTCCAATGATAGTCTAAGACCAGCAATGTGTTGCCCTATGTGGGTCTGAACATCATCCAGGAAGGGTTGCGCTCCCATTTTGTCCATCCTGAGGAATAAACTTCCCTTTCAAGCCCCCATCGCTTCCTTTTCTTTAATCCTAAGTGTGGGAGCTACTCCCTGTAGTTACTAATATCTCTAGTTTTCAACATCTTCTTTTTGTTCCACTAACCTTTAAGTAGCTACACACCACTTTCGTTTATTATCTATAAAGTAGCTATAAATCCCTATGTATTTTTTACTGGACCCTGCTGATACAGCTGGTGTTAATTATATATAGTTAGAATCAGAATGTAATTATTATCTGAAAACCAAATAAGAACTTCCTCTAGTTTTTAAGGAGATAACACTGCCATTTTCTGTAAGAGTATATTCTGCTATGAAGGCTAACACCTGGTTTACAATTTCCTCCCACCTTACAGAGGGAGATAATCATGTAGAAAATTAGAAGAAAGAATCCATTCATGCTTGGACATAGTGAACAGAGAATGAGAGGAAGTAGTTTTCTGGGTGAGAAATCCCTGGAAGATCAGTCCTGGCACCAATGAGTCTTTGTTTTAATTTGGCACAGTGCCTGGTTCTCTTGAGTTAACTAGAAGCATTGAGTGTCAATGAAACCACCATATAAAACTGCCTCTGCTGGGACTATTGGGTTTGGGTCTGGTTAAGGCAAGGAAATTGAAACATACATGCAACATACATACATACATACACACATACACACATACACACATACATAAATAGCAATGCTAAGGTACTAAACGTTGTTGGTTCTTGAAAGCAAATTCCATGTCCCTTTCCTTTACTATTATTAATATCAGGTTTGGAATATTTAAATTAATTCTCTAAGATACAGATAAGTACTTCTTCAACATCTTGTATATTGGCTAGACATATATTTCAGAAGTATGATTCTGTTTCCACAACCAGCACCAAAAGCATTATTAATTTTTATGGGCCACTAAAGAGAATAGTTTTGAATATTAGTTGTATTAACTATAATAGGTTGTAAGATCTCCAGGGAAAGTCAGACAGCACCTTTTTATTATATTTTCATTCATCACAGAACTACTTTTGATCATGGAATATACGACTTCCATAAGAATTATCATTGTGCTGTTTCAAATGCAGATTGTAGAATTCCAAAAACACTGAGTCAACATTTTAATGGCTAGAGTCAGGAAATTTATATTTAACAAGCATAATAAATAATAATTATTCCCATAAAAGCATGAGAACAACTGCCTCACAGTCTTTATTACCAGAATTCCTCCAAAAAATGAGACATTTAATGAATGTGCTCTGAATTTCAAGAATAGATATGAGAATAATCTACATATCTCTAATACATATTTTAATTAACATTAAAACTCAGATTTTCTAATGAGTTGAAAATATTGACATTAATATTAGTCAAGAATATTAACCAGAAACTAAAATGAATATAAACATATTCGCATTCAAAAGGCCATATGTGTTAAGTACAGGATATATTTAATTAACATAGTTTTCTTCAACAACTATCAGTATTTGTGATTTACATAAATAACTCTCTCATATTTTCACATAGTAGAGACCTGACTGTGAAATTTTTGCATTAATTTAATGTGCTATTTTGAGTGAAAATTAATGTCAAAAGTAATTATTTGAGTGCTAATTGTTAAACTGGAATGTAAACCAATGAATTTATAAATTTCTAGATTAACTAGGGGCTCAGTGCACGAATTTGTGCACCTTGAAAGGAACTGTGGGCCATGAGGCTGTGGTGGGCACAGGGGTGGGTCTCATCCCATCCTCCGTGTCCCCACCTGGCCCCTCCTGCCACAGTCCCGGTCTCCTGTTTGCTGGCAGCCTCACTCCTGCTGCTGCAGCTTCTACATGCTGACGATGCTGGCCCCACTCGTACCCACTGATGGCGCAGAGTGATTGGGGCTGGCACCAGCAGCGGGTGCAAGTGGGGCCGACGCCGTCAGTGGGTGTGAGCGGCGACTGCTGCCCTGATCGCCCCTCAGGAGCGGGAGGATGTGGAGAAGCTCTGAGGGGCGATCAGGGCCAGCAGCCACCACTCACACCCACTGATAGTGCAGAGCTATCAGGACTGGCACCGGGCGCCAGCAGTGGGTGCGAGTGGCGGCTCCAGTGCCAACAGCGGGTGTGATCAGGGCTGGTGCCAGCAGCAGTGTGTGCCCAACAGGACCACAGCGTGCAGGATCAAAGAATTTTCAGTAACCACCAGAGGCTCACCCACTGACAGCAACCAGTGCCCCGCTTTGGTCTGGCGTCCCCACTCACCTGCTCCACCATCCCACCATGGCCAATGCCTGCCATGTTCCGCTCTCTGCTGCCTGCTGCCGATACCCGCCATGTTCCACGCGTGCCCCCTGGTGGTCAACACACATCATAGCAACAGGTTATTCGGTTGTTCTGCCATTCAGTCTATTTGCATATTAGGATTTTATATATGTAGATATGTAGTGTCTCAATTTTGGAAGAGATACATTAACACAGTATGAAATTCTTTGGAGTAGATTTTGATTGATTATGATTGACTTCCTTAATTTTCTTTTAACTCTAAGGTTTCATGTTAACATTAAAAAATATAAATAATTATATTTATCTATTCAGTAGTGTATAAAATTAATTCCAGTCCTCTGATTATAATTTTTCTAAGCAAACATAAATTTTTATATAATAATATTTTTACAGTAATTAGTAATAGTCCTTACTTTTATGATATAAGTATATTTGATGGAACCTTGTTTTCTTCCTGAAATATAAATTATATTATGGAGCTCATATGGGAATAGTATGGCACTAATTTAATACAAATTTTGAACATCAAATTAAATTTGAGTCACTAATGGCTTCTGTATACTTCCAACCCATATTTATCTTTGATGTTAACCCCTTACCTCTAAATCTATGCATGCAGACATTCATTTGTATAACAAATACTTACTTGATACTTATTCTGTGCTAGTCACCATGCAAATTTCTGCCTCTGGTGGGTAAAGATGAGTCATCAGAAAATGCAATGCAATAGGAAGAATTTTATTTGTGGAAAATGGGTCTTATGGGATCAAAGAGGAAATATATACACACTTAGGGATTATGGCAAGTTTTCTCAAAGAAATTGAAAAAATAATCTGGTGCCTGAAGAAACAGTTATTAATAAGGCTAAGGATAATAAGAGATTAATCACTGCAGGAAGAGGAAGCAGAAGCAGAAACCTGATAACTACAGAAAGCTGAGCATCTGTAGGGAACTGCATGAAATTCCAGAATGCTATAATACACAATGTAGGCTGGGGGTTGGCATAAACCAACTCATAAATCACTAAACTATAGCAAGCCATGCCAAAAGTCAGTTCATTGATCAATTTGCACTCTGGCAAGACCTAATTGAAGTGTTAAGAATTCATCTGGAGAGAGCTGTTACTACAGGAATCCAGAGATAGTATGTCAATGACATAAATAAAAATCAAGTATTTTTTGTGGTGATTTTTCCACTTCTTCAAGTAAACTTGTTCACTTCCTTATCTGCTAACTTAACACCATATATCTATACTATTACACTGTATCTTACTTAATTTGTATTTTATTTCTTCTTAGACAATGAGTTTCCAAATATTGTACCCATGTCTTATTCATCTTTATATCTTTGCAATCAAATATAGTACACAAGCAAATATGCTCAGAAAATCTGTGTTAATTATCAATATATGAATGAGTAAAGGAAAGTATTTTGAAGCCCTCCTGGGGAATATATGAAATAAAATCTCGCTAATAAGACTAATAAGAACAAGAGTGATGAAAATAATGAGGAAAGTTATGACATATATGATAAAAACTAACAAGAATTTCTACTGAATATTTTATCTCCCAAATGTGCAGATTAGCAAAGTTACTACCATATAGTTCTTAGGTTTATTGTATTTCAGGATGTCTTGGTTTCTTTGACAATAACTCATCATTATTGTACAATGTTCCTATAGGTAGGTTCAGCAAAACATGTCAAAGATCAGTGAACAATGGCAATAATAGTAAAAATAATAAAAATATCTTATTTCAAAGGTGAAGTTTGCTTACAAAACTAAACATACTCTTACACTATAATATAGCAATTATGCTTCTTGATATTTACCCCAAAGAATTGAAAATGCATGTCCACACAAAAACCTGCATCTAGGTGCTTTTAATAGCTTTATTCATAATTATCAAAACTGGGAAGCAAACAAGATGTCTTTAGTAGGCAAATAGATAAAATATGCTACATCCAGAAAATGGAGTATTACTCAGTGCTAAGAAGAAATAAGCTATTAACCTACAAAAAGACATGAAGGAACCTTAAATGCATATTACTAAGTGAAAGAAGCCAATATAAAAAGGCTATATTCTGTATGATTCTAATCATATGATATCTGGAAAAAGCAAAATAAGATACAATAAAAAGATCAGTGATTTCCAGGGTTGGGGTGCAGGAGGGATGAATAGACTAAGTACAGAGGAATTTTAGGGCAGTGAAAATACTGTATATGATACTTATAATGATGGAAATATGTCATTATACAACTAGAGGACTGGTGCACGGACTTGTGCACCAGTGGGGTCTCTCGGCCTGGTGTGTGCCCTCTCACCATCTGGGACTCCTCGGGGGATGTCAGTCTGCCGGTTTTGGCCTGATTCCTGCAGGCCAGGATGAGGGACCCTACTGGTACACGAATTGTGCACCAGGCCTCTAGTATACATATAAGATCTTTGGTTAATCTCTCCCCCCCCGCCCCTTTCCCTCTGAGATTCATCAGGCTGTTCCATGTTTCTATACCTATGCATTGAGCATCTGCCCCCTGGTGGTCAGTGTGCATCATAGCTACCGGTTGAATGGTCAAACGGTCGCATGGTCATTTAGGCTTTTATATATAGAGAGTGCCCAAATGGCATATGTTTTAATTGATTTCAGAGAGGAAGAGGGAGGAAGAGATAGAAACATCAATGATGAGGATCATCGATCAGCTGCCTCCTGCACACCCCCTACTGGGGATCCAGCCCACAACCTAGCATGTGCCCTGATCAGGAATTGAACTGTGATCTCCTGGTCCATGGGTTGGTGCTCAACAACTGAGCCACAACAGCCAGTCAGGGCATATTTTTAAATAATGGCCATTACTTAGGCAATGTCTTAGATATAATTGCTTTTGTTGAAATCCCTTCTTTTTAAGCCAAAACCACCAAGGAAACTTCCATTATTAAACAAAGTTAGATTTATTAATTTGCTGCATTAAAAGAGACAATGCACCAAAAGAATTGTGAGACAACTCAGTATGAGGTTGTTGCAATGACTGTTTATAGATTTGTGCTTGTGATGAACTATTTGAAGGTTTGCACTAGTGTTAAATGGTTCTAAGAAGGAACTTGAAAGAACAGCTTAGTCTTAGAGTGGGTGTGGTCATGAGGGAGGGCTGCTTAACACTTGTGCATCACAATAATATCAATATTATTTGTTAGGAGATTAGAAGAATCAAGAAAAGCCAGTTAAATCATTGGTAAAAGAAAAAGCCTGGATCACTTCTTTGATCTTGGCCATGTTCCATGATCCCATAAGGAACATTGTTTTAGGTTCTATTAGGAACATCACTATCTCGTTGTACCCAAAATGAGACAAATAAAAATGTAACCGAAACACACACACACAGACACACACGCACACACACACACACACCCTCAGCTGAAGAGTGAAATTTCTTATAATGAGTAACAGAATTTTTGATAGAGAAAATAATTTATATAACGTTATTTTCCCCATAATTAAGTATGTGGTCTGTGTAATATGAAAACATCTTATATCTAGAATACAGTCTTGATTATCATATCAAAGAGGTAGAATTAATTTAAAATAAGCACGGAGAAATATTACCAACTCATTATAACCCAATAGATGCTAACAGGTGATAGTCCATGATTAGTAAGTGCATCACTTAAATGTTCATCATTGTCCAAGCATTGAAGTGGAGAAAGAAAAGCTTTTCTGATAACAAAAAATTCTATATAGGTATTACCATTGGGGAGAAAAAGACCCAAGTTGAAAATGATATAAAAATTCAGGTTCTACAGGGTTCTCAAATGAAATGAGTAAAAGCAATGCAAATGATCAAAGTAGCAAGAAATAAACTTGAAAGAGATCTAGGAAACTAAACAGCAGTAGCAATGTATGAAGATATATTACACAAATGTTTTCTGTTTTTCCTTTCCTTTGAAGAAAGTAAAGGGTTTTAAAAGGAGCAACAATAATTGGAGCTACGAACAAAGGAAAATAAATTCTGATTTTAAAGGTTCTGACATACAAAAATGAATTTCAAGGGTAGGTGAAGCATTTCTTTCCTTGGGTTAAGTTAAAGACCAAACTAGACAGCTGATAACCGATATTTGTTAGATGCGGCCTTGCCTCTAGACACAACAGCTTCCAGATTCCACTCTGCTGTCATCTTAATCATGTGGATTATCAGAGCCCCAAGCTTCTAGAAAAGGTCAACTGTTGTTTTAAATTGACTTCTTAGCTCAATTTAATTTTATTCATTTAAGTTCAACTTCAGTTTTCACTGTCAAGTTAGTACTAAGAAATACCAGCTAGGGGGAAAAAAAAAAAAAAGATAGTTTCTGTCTCCAACTGAAAGGTAAGTCTGAATGCTCATCGTTAGCCAGATACCAGAAAGAGGTCCAAACCATAAAATCCCGTGGTCTCTCAGTATGTGAGGGGAAGCTAAGTCAGGTAGCTGTCTCCTGGTAACTAATGGTCAAGGCTGATTCAATTGATTTGCATTTCTAGGGTGGCCACATTTTCTTCTCTCCAATCATGGTCCTGATTAGGAGCTATTAGTTCTAAAAAGACTGCATTCCTATCTACATGATCAAGGGTATACATAACTATTCCCCTCTAATAAAACATTCAAGCCCTAACCAGTTTGGCTCAGTGGATAGAGCACCGGCCTGTGGATTGAAGGGTCCCAAGTTTCATTCCAGTCAAGGGCATGTACCTTGGTTGCGGGCACATCCCCAGTAGGAGGTGTGCAGGAGGCAGCTGATCGATGTTTCTCTCTCATTGATGTTTCTAACTCTCTACCCCTCTTCTTTCCTCTCTTTAAAAATTCAATAAAATGTATTTTTTAAAAAAATTCAAGTTGCCCTTTTTCTTAAGTATCTTCAGTATCTATTTTTAAAGAATCTACCATCTAACCTCTAAAGCTGTTTAAAAATCTTTGAAGTTTAAAAATTCACATTTCTCCATGATGTTTTTCCTTTACATAGAAAAAAAAATCCTTCATTTTTATAGTCTAACTTTTATGTCAAAGATAGTGTTATAAGAAATTACTAACAGAGAAGAAAAAGGGAAATCATTAAGATAAAATACTGGTACCTTGAAGATGAACCATGAAAAGTACAAACCCTTAAATATAGAATAAACTTTGAATTCCTTACCTTTTATTCAGTATTAACCTAAAGTTTCTGTTTGAATCCTTTTTTCTTATAAAGTTTGTAGGATGTCAAAAAGTTTTTAAATTCACAATCTGCCTTCGACGGGTAACTTTTCTTGGAAAATAGTTATATATAAGACTAGATAAGAGTCACCCAATAACAGTTGCAAAGAAATGTATGATTATTTCATAATTTGAAAATAGCATAGCTGTTATTAGTGAAAAAATCAGAAGCTTATTAAAAAAGTACATTATATTTACTTATTTGATTTAGGCTGTGCACATATAACAATCTGTTATTCAAGTGAATAATTTTCAGTATTTTAGAAGGTTGGCTTACAAACATAATTGGAGGCAGTTTTCTTAATTGATAATATTCATTTTTAAATATAGTTTTTAATATGTTTCTCTGGCAATTATTATTTTTGTGTCATAGTCAACAGCATAAAATATTATGATTGCCCAGCTGGCGCAGCTCAGTGATTGAGCATCAACCTATGAACCAGGTGGTCACAGTTCAATTCCCTGTCAGGGTACATGCCCGGTTTGTGGGCTTGATCCCCAGTAGAGGGCTTGTAGGAGGCAGCTAATCAATGATTCTCTCTCATCATTGATGTTTCTATCTCTCTCTCCTTCTCCATTCTTTTCTGAAGTCAATAAAAAATATTTTTTTAAAATATTATGATGAAGATAACATCAGGAGAAATTTTTTTTTTAAATATATTTTATTGATTTTTTACAGAGAGGAAGGGAGAGAGATAGAGAGTCAGAAACATCGATGAGAGAGAAACATCGATCAGCTGCCTCCTGCACATCTCCTACTGGGGATGTGCCCGCAACCCAGGTACATGCCCTTGACCGGAATCGAACCCGGGACCCCTTAGTCCGCAGGCTGACGCTCTATCCACTGAGCCAAACCGGTTTTGGCAACATCAGGAGAAATTTTTTAAGTAAATCTTCCACCTATAAGAATGTTTTTAGTAAAATGATTGAATATAGGCAGTTAATAGCATCCTGAATTCAAAAATTAGTAAAATCAGCATTTTCAAAAGATTATTTTATTTCAAAATATAAGCAGAACTTTGAAAGCAACATTTTCCCCTTAAATTACGGGTTGCTTTAGTTTTACTGCTTATATTTAAAATAATGTGTAAAAGGCCTCCTGTTTTGGTTTTCTAATGCCCATAAGAGTTTATGCAGTAATCGAGGGGCTGAATATTGCTTTAAGAATATTATCAAGGATTTATTTTCGATGATTCTATTTATGACTTTACTCCCTAAAACCTCAAAGCAAGATGTTTTACCAATACAGTATATTTAACTTCCAACTTCCCCACAGCTTCACATGTCATGGTTGCTATCAGGAGCAATTGTTTTCCAAAATCAGAGTTAGCAATGTCTGTTGATGAATTGTTTTTGTCTATTTTCCTTGGAAGTGGAATAAGAAGAGATGGGATATCATGAAGTAAGAGAGATGGTAGTAAAATCTTTCAAATTATAAAACTTAAGAAATATTTTAAAGCCACACAATCTTAATTTTTGGAGACATATTATAATATAGCAAATTGCTTTCATGGTACTCTCCCAAGTTGGCTGGCCTGTAAAATATATAGAAGCTACTGCACACATATTATGTTCTCAAATCTTTTACCATGACACTAACTCTCCAACTACTGTCCCATCAAATGAGAACTTCCTGAACTTTTTCTGGAAAATATTCATACCTCCCTCCATCTCTACTAATTTTCTTCCTTTTCCCCCTTTTCTATACAATAGCAGTGTCCTATTTTTATCTATGTACTATCTTCAGTTGCATCATAGAGACCTTATGTCAATTTTTTTTCTGTATCTTCAAATTTCTATTCTAATAGAGCCTATCCTTAAATGAAACCAAACAAAAACCATGCTGATTATTTTCAAATTTCTTTTATGTTTTAAAAATTAATAAATGCATCCCTTACATACATGTATACCTACATTCACCTTTCTAAACACTTAATCTCCTTTATTGCCTTTTGTGGCTCTATCTTGTCACAACCAGTGTTCTTGAAATACTGTAGTTATCTATATTCAGAGGTTGCTGTTTCTAACATTCATTTGCTCCTCAATTCTCTTCCCCTTCTAAACTGAATATGTTATGGCCAAAGTCACCATCATCCTGTACCACTTCTTAATTTTTTTGTATTTGTCCATTCCTCAGAATTGACCAGCTCAACCTTCACTTTTTAAAAAATTGATCTGAAAGAGAGAGAGAGAGAGAGAGAGAGAGAGAATCCTACAAAAACAAACCTTAATGTGAGAGAGAAACGTTGATCAACTGCCTCCCATATTCACCCTGACTGGGGATCAAACCCACAACGTGGGCATGTGCCCTGACCAGGAATCAAACTCATGACCTTTTGGTGCATGGGACAATGCTCCAACCAACTGAGTCACACTGGCCAGGGCTCAACCTTCACTTTTTTGAAACATGCTTTCCGTTGGCCCATATCTGTTTGGGGATCATATTAAGTCTTCATACTTTTCCACTCTATATTTCCCCCTGAATAATATTGTCCTCTTTAATGGGTGGGTAATTGATACCTATATATCGCCAACCCTATGATTTCTTCTGAAACTCAAACACCTATCATTCACCATCATAACTGAGCTCTTATCTCCATTACCCCCTTCCTGAAACCTGCCCTCAATCTTAATGGATGTTACCATTATTCATTCAATTTTCTAAGGGAAATTCTTTGAGCCATTGGTTTTGGGTTTCTACTCTCATCTATTCCTAAAGCTTCCAATTACCATAGGATCTATTAATCAGACTTAAAATAAGAGTTTATTTATTTGTTCCTTCAATAGATAGTAAAATCTGTGTGTTTCTAGTCAAAGTGTAGTGTTGACAACTCTAAAATACATGACAGTATAAAAAAACATGCCTCAAGGTATGGAAGAATGGATGGATGAATGGATAGATGAGAAGGGATGTGCTTGTGTGTTTGTGGAGTAGGGGATGCATTTGGAAGAGTAGAATTTTCAGTTTGAAGTAGTGACATCTAGCTGAGTTGCGCGATAACCCTAAGGTACATGGAGAAGATGCCCCTAAAGGAGAATATGGAAATCAAAGCCATATAAGAATCATTAGAATATGAGTTCTGCAATGAAGAATTTATAAGGGTTTGTAAAACCATGAGCTGATTCCTAGTATTGAAAAGAGCAAACAAAACATAACCTTTGAGTTGACTCTTAGATGAAACTTTAAATTCAGTTTGGGGAGATCTGAGAAATAGAATCAATTTTGAAAGAGTTATAAGAGGTAAAATATGGTGGTAAAAAAAAGAAGAGAGAATGTCTCTTAGTGAGTATGACATTTTTATATGCTTTATAGTTGTAATAAATTTTATGTCTCTCTTGTTCATCTAATACTCTTTTCATTGAACTGACATGTCACCTTGAAAATATTTTCTGAGAAAAAAAGATTGTTTTATAAAAAAGTGGCTTTTATAAAAAGATAACTCTTCTCATTACTTAAAAGAGATACTATATGTTGTTTGCAAGGTTTGCACAATACTTTTTCTTAGTTCCATTGAAACCTTAAAGTACAACATATTTGAAACTAATGTTTTTACTTTCAGCAATTTAATGCTATTATTAAACAATCATAAAACAACTCCATTTTTGTCCTTCCTCTCACTATTTTTTAAAATATATTTTTATTGATTTCAGAGAGGAAGGAAGAGGGAGAGACAGAAACATCAATGATAAGAGGGAATTATTGATTGGTTGCCTCCTGCACACCCCCCACTGGGGATGAAGACCCCAACCCAGGCATATGCCCTGACAGGGAATCTAACTGTAAACTCCCAGTTCCCAGGTCAATGCTCAACCACTGAGCCACCCAGGCCAGGCTCTCTTTCTATTTTTAAAAACACTGTATAGTTCTAGGGTTTTCTTTTTTTAAAGGGAAAAATTAGCAATTATTTTAATTTGACTATACCTACTAATATCAGGAACACACTAGTACTCAATGCTTTGGTTCTAACTTATGTAATCTCTGTCTCCACCAAGGATCTTTTGGTTAAAATTAATTCTTGGTTGTTGATAGATCTGATATGTAAAACTGATCCAAAGGGAAAATCCTGAGCTGCTTATGTGCTATGATCTGTGAACTGAATATGAGTGTAATTAAACTCTTATTTAAATTGATAATTAGTAGATATTTAAAAATATGGTTATTCATGTTAGAAATAAAAATCTGCCCCTATCACCAGGGCTATTAAATTTGTTTTGTTGACTATCTTTATTTTTTCTTAGTGCCTTTTCTGCTAGGAAGTGAAGGCCTTCGGGTTGGAATCTGGCACAGAACTCTGGACTGCTCTGACTCCACTTAATTTTTAGGCTTTATTGCCCTATTGCTTCTGGTCATGTACAAGGTGCCAGAAGCACACTGGGGAGTGGTGGCCAATGTCCAAACAAACCCTTTACCCAAGTTCTTCCTCTTAAAGAAATACCCTTCCACTAAAATTTTTATGCAAATTGTACTAAAAATTTTCAGAAGTCTGTTTAATAGTCTTCCTTGTTGTCTTCAAGTAAAAGTCACTTCTTCCAATAAAACACAAAGAGCAAAAAGTTGTCATCACTTGCATGCCAACTAGTGTAATATAGAATATATTATATTACATCTTATTTATTTATAAAAGTATTTATTTCCCCTTAGTAAAGCCTTCATTAATCAATAATTACTTTTATTTTTATACAACAAATATTTGTAGAATGTAGAACACAATGCTAAGACCTCTTTGGGTATTCCTACACTTGCTGATAAGATTCAGTTTCACTGTTATGAAAATAATATATGTGTGTGTATAAAAGATGAAATATAAAGGCAGAGATTTAAATAACTCATCTATTATTTTATTCACATATTTACCTAACCATGCATTTATTTATTTAACATGCAATTATCAATTACTTTATTGAGTACTATGCTTCATGCCAACAATAAAAACAGATTAGTAAAAAATGGTTAAATTTCTCTAAAGAGCTTAAAATTGTACATAAAGATTAAAAAAGCAATGTCATAGAGTGAAAATGCTACAGAAAAGATAATCACACAATACTGTAGGAATAACATACTGTATGACTTTGAAAAAGTCCCCTTCTAAGCTTTGGTATTTCTCATCTAAGTATTTTGGAATCATAGATAATTTAATTTTATTATGCATTGTATATTGTTACAACATTTATGTATTAACCTATGTTTATAAATTTAATGGCCACACTGTATATCTATGTCTCTGTCTCTGTCCATATCTATGTCTATGTTTTTATTTATATCTATACTGTGGTCACATATCTACAACTATATGAAAGCATCCAACATGGAATTTAAGACATAATTTGAACTCAATAAATGTTTCCTCCTTTTATGGTTCTGGATAGTTTTGAAATTTAGCTGTCATTCTAAAATGCTTGAGAAATGTTTTGCATAAGAGGATATGATGTGATTATGATGCTTACATGCTGTAGTCCAGGTATCTAAGAGCTAAATCGCTTGTATGTTTGATGTTCTGTAGTTGCCTTGTACCCCGTTAGAACCTTCACTGCAATCTTGGTACAAAAGCCACTAGATGGGGCCTGTGTGCTTAGTACCTTATGGTTTTGCAAAATGCATTTCTTTTAGTTTTGTTAAACTCAGATATACTTCCTTTAACATATCCTATTCTTTATTAACCATAACAGGATAAACAATTCTCATTAGAAATCATTTTTTATTAGCAAGTGTGCAACATAACTATTGCACTTGCAAACATGTAATGTTCCTCAAAGCAAAGCAAGCAAATCTCTTTGCAACCAGGCACATTTATTTCCTTAGAGGCTAAATGCAACATCCCATTACTGAGCTAATAGTTCTTTTCAATATTCTGTCTCTTCATATTGTAGAATCTCAGAGATTGTACCTTAAAAGCACTAATTCCTACATTTTTAGGGCCAGGCGAAACCTTTACCATTGATTATAAATTGGCTCCTTAACTATGACTATTGTCTGTTTTTCTACAAAACAGTGGTTCTCAAACTAACCTGCATTGGCATCACCTGGAGGGCTTGTGAAAATTCAGATCACTGGACTACATGCCCCAAATTTCTGACTCAGTAACCTGGGGATGAGAGCAATGACTCTGCATTTCCAACCAGTACCCATATATGCTGATGCTGCTAGTCCACAGACTACACTTTAAGAACTTCTGTTTCACAGAAACACACACACACACACACACACACACACACACACATCTCCGTGGATAAAATGTATACCATTCATGATATGGCCCTCCTATCTCAAGACAGTTCCATGTCATACTACAACATTTATTACTCTAAACACTGAGACCTGGGCAAATACCAGAAATGAGGGGTGGTCTTTTCACTGCATTTATGCTTCTAACAACTAGGCACCGAACTCTCTATCTTAGATGAGACTCAACTTCATCACCAATCCAGGGGGCACGACTCTGTATCTTCTAGCAGCCAATAGATAAGACTTATTTTTTTTAATAAAAAATTTTACCCAATACACCAAAACCATGGATTCTGATATTCTTTTATAATCTCCAAATGACAACTCTGAACACATGCCTGGACTCTGCCTCCTATTGTAAAACTCACTTCCCTAAAAAGACTAGTCACAAACTCATATCCCCAGGATAATTTAGTTTATTTTTATTTTAATTTATTACTTTTTTTTGAGGGAAAGAGTGAGGGAAAGAGAGAGAGAGAGAGAGAGAGAGAAACATTGATTGCTTGCCTCTGCACGCACTTTGGGGATTGAACCCGCAACCTGGGTATGTGCCCTGACCAGGAATCAAACCCACCACCTTTTGGTGTATAGGACAATGCTCCAACCAACTGAGCCATCCAGTCAGGGCATCACAATTTAATTTAAATAAATTACAACAAGGCTCAACAAAAATTGGCTTCAATACACCATCATTTTTCCTCTATTTTTCTCTCAATTTAAACACTATAATCACATAATGTTTAACATAATTTAAGATACCCCAATAGTCTACATACAAAACTCGTTTGTGAATGAGTGGGAAAGTAATTGAGAGTGACATAAAACATTCAAACCACCGGTAAGTATTTTTGGAGACTTGGAGCTGAAAGGGTTAAGGTGTTCTGGCACATAGAATTTTTACCCACATCTTAATCTAATTATATTCATGATACAAGTTAAGCTCAATTTACTCAGTAGGGATGCTGCAAAGTGAAGGATATCATGAGTATGGTAATAGAAACAATTGCTTCAGTGAGCCTAGAACTGTCACCATAGCCGTGTCGGAACAGATGGCTCTGCATTTATTCCAGTCTAGGGATTCAAATTGGCAGTAGTCAGACAAATTCCTGAAAAGCATGTCAGCAGTTGCGGCAATGAGTTTTCTTTATTTAAAAAGTTGTTTCATAACATTCCATTGAGAATGCATATAAAACTGGAGGTATTTGCCACTTTAGATAATTTGCCTATTAGTGTGTTGAACTTGGGACACCCTATTTATTTATATATAAATAAAATTATATATATGAATTATATGTAAAATAATAGTATATATTATATATAAAATGATATTACATATTATATATTAACTATATATGATATATAAACTATGGATCATAATCTAATACTAAATTACATTTATTATATAATATATGTTTATATATTATAATAATTGTGTATAAATAAATTGTGGGTCACAAGTTGAATACCCTAAAATATATATGTACACACATATATTCATATATACAAATAATACAGTCATTTTTATATATACTATTAGTAATCCATAGTTAATATATAAATCTATTCTTTTATGCATTATATGTATATTATATATGTGCCAAGACTCCTTTGAAATATATTAATATTACATATCAACAGTAACTAATTTCTGAATTGATATGTGTTAATTTGCATTTTGAAAATATACTGCTACTAGCATAAGAATTTTAATTTTTTTAAAAAACAAACTACTATATCTTAGAGGAAGCATTATATTTCAGACTACTTGAATTTTAGATCAAGGCTGAAAATATATAATAGTCAAATGACTACATTTATTCATTAACACCCTTTTCTCCTTGTGCAAGGAATAATTAATAGTTTCTATAGAAGTTAAATGAGAATGGATTTGACATTTCTGAACCAATATTTCTGAATTAGCCCTGGGGAAAAAGAAAAGTTTCCACCTATTCACCACCATTTAAAATGTTTTTAGCCCTGGATGGTGTGGCTCAGTTAGTTGGGTGTCATCCTGTGAATCAAAAGGTAGCTGGTTCGCCCTAACCGGTTTGGCTCAGTGGATAGAGCGTCGGCCTGCAGACTGACGGGTCCCAGGTTCGATTCCGGTCAAGGGCATGTACCTTGGTTGCGGGCAACATCCCCAGTAGGGGGTGTGCAGGAGGCAGCTGATCGATGTTTCTCTCTCTCTCTCTCTCTCTCACTCTCTCTTTCTCTCCCTCCCTCATCAATGTTTCTAGCTTTCTATCCCTCTCCCTTCCTCTCTGTAAAAAAATCAATAAAATACATTTAAAAAAAAAAAAAGTAGATGGTTCAATTCTTGGTTCAGGGCATAGACTCGATCTCCTGTAGGGGGCGTGCAGGAGGCAGTCAATCAATGCTTCACTCTCGCATCATTGTTTCTCTCTCTCTCCTTCTCCCTTCCACTCTCTCTAAAAATAAATGAAACTACTTTTAAAAATCTTTTCAATAAAAAGAAAAAAATAAAAGATAGGTTATATCATGCTAAGTGAAAGAAGTCAGACAGCAAAAGTCAAGAACCATATGATTTCACTCATATGTGGAGTATAAAACTGAAAACAACAAATGAACAAAGGACAAACAAAAACTCATAGACACAGACAACAGTATGGTGGTTACCAGAGGGAAAGGTGGGTGGTGGGAGACAGTCAGTAAAGGGTAAAAGGGCTCAAATATGTAATGATGGAAGCACATTTGTCTTTGGATAGTAAAAACACAATGCAATATACAGAGATGTATCATAAAATTGTACACTTAAAACCTGTATAATTTTATTAACCAACTAGTGGCCTGGTGCATGAATTCGTGCACATTGAAAGGAAATTAATTAGAAGAAATATTTTTATATTGCTATTCGCCCTTTCTCTATAATAGAAGTGTCAGAGATTAAAGAAAATTAGTAAAATCTATATGAAAATAATATATAAATTGATTAATAAGTAAACAATAACAACATGATACAACAACAAAGACATATAAAAAGAACAAAAACATGATATAAAAACAACAAAAACATGATATAATAACAACATTGATAAAAACAATGACTGATAAATTGATTAAACTTATTCAAATACTGTGGCCAGTGTCAGACAGGGACAAATCAATCCTTGGAATCAGAACAACCTCTCCTCCACAGATCCTGTTAATACTTCAGCTTTGATTATGTTAGGTCACAACCTTTTGATAATAAATCTAGTACCATTATAAAGACCCCATTTACTATTAAGATTTCTCAGTAGCATGATTGCACCTACTTTCAATTCTAATTTATGACACAGCATTACCAAAGGAGTAATACTTTTAAGAAATTCAATGGGAAAATTTTCCTTTTTGGCATCATCCACTGAATCTAGTATTATCGTCGATTACACTGTCGTCTCTGATTCTTAATGCAATATCCGTTCCCCAGCCTTTTTCACCATGTGGGAAAAGAATAGGATATGTCATTGCATCTAATGTAGGAAACAGGATACTGATTTGTTTCATTTTAGTGGCATTCGGATTATTGGGATCTGGTTTACAAAAGGAGGTCCTCCATCTTCATTTCTGAATATGACGGCAACTTTGGTTACACGGGGATAATTATATCTACCTGGATCACTATTATGATCATATTTAATTGCCATTGTTACTTCCATGAGATGCCACTGCTTTCTTTCAGCTTCAGAATGTCAACAAAAACAACCAAATTCACAATCTACAATGACAGATTGAAACACACGTATGTGATTGGCACCAGTGAAAGCTTTATATGTATCATGCATGCACAAGTCAACTTAGCCTTTTATAGATTTAGAATAACTTGCTTAATTAGACCTGCTTTCTGTTGTAGCTAAACTTTTTCTAGCCCAGTGAAGCACCCCAACTTCTCTTTCAGGGAATTGTCAGCAACACAGCAGTAAATATCAACATGAAGCAGATTATTACTGTAGATCATGCAGGGAGAACAAAGGGTAAAATATTTAACTGCAGTAGTGTTTGACTATATTCTGCGCAGTGAGAAAACCTGAAGTCATTTTCAAGGTCCACCATTTCTTACTTCTTTTTAGTCAGGTCAAGTTTCTAAACTTTCTAAATCTCTGTTTTCTAGCTAATGAAAAGAAAATAGGATTCCACTGAGTCTCCTATCTACCTACTCCAGGACTTCTGTGAGGTCAAATGAGATGAGGCATGGGAAAACCCTTCACAGACATTTGGTTACAGTGTATAGTGTTTCCACCGGAGGCTAATCGTCCCTATGGAGAGGAAGCCAGGTGTTGCTACTTGACATCATTACCCTGATGGTCGGACCCTTAGCATATTAGCCTTTTATATAGATAGATATTACCCCAATAAATATACTAAAAAAAAAGAAAGAAAAATTAAAGAAAAGAGAAGCTTAGTTGGTTGATATTTTGCAATAGACTTTTAATTTGAAAAAAAGAAAAGAAGGGATAATACCTTGGACTTCTATATACTAACTCTGTAAAACTGGAACTGTTTCCAAGTGAGCTGGTCTCTTCTGCTCTCATTTACAGAGGACACTGCTACGTGCAGATGTCTAAAGGAATGTGTGTTCTCCTGCCTTTGCCTTTTCAGTGTGAGCTTACTCATTGAATGTGTCCTAATGTTGCTAATGTTGGGTCCAAAAGCTCGTCTAGCTGAACTGATCCATCCTGATCGATCTGTCTAACCATATTATCAGATTATATAACCATTGTAGATCTCTTGAAAATATTTTTATTCCTTGTTTATCATAGTTTTGCTCATAATTTTTGTATAATATTCATTACTAGCTAAATAATTCATTTTACCTACTATAATATTGTACTGACAAATCTAGCATCCAAGAGAAAATATTCAGAACCTAGTCTTATTTTTATTTCAGATTTATTATATGCTTTTACAAAATGGAATCTGTTGATTTATGTGACTACAGTTTTTTCTTTTCTAGCCCATGGAAAGATTGAATATTTTAATTACAGATTAATATCTATACATGTAAATGTTAAAATTGGAAAGCTTAAAAGGAAAATGAAAAATTGTATGTGAATTAGCTAAATTTGGGATGGGGAAACATATTATAAGCCTAGATTTAAATAAAATTCTATAAATATGTATTATTGCAGTCGTCTCTTGTACAATCAGATGTAAAGTATGGCTTAGATTTGAATCATAAACCAGATTCTTACTGATTCTACACTCTTCCAGTTGGGGACACCTAAACTGATGTGACAAACATTCCAAGTGTGCATAATGTCTCAAACAAATTAGAGGCTTATTTTTTAGTGTCCAATTCAGACCTTCCTATTTGAAAGTTGGCTGTTCTCCACGTGATAGGTCAGGGACCACTGCTTGTGCCTGAGAACAGCGGGTGTGATTGAGAAAACACCACACATAACCTGATCTTTGTAGTCGGGTTAAATCCTTTTTGATTAATGCTAAAATTTAAATTGGCTTTTTTGGCTCATCTCCAACTGTTAGATTGCAGGACCAAAAATTATGCAAACTTTAAAATTATATATTAAAGCATAGAAAAATAATAATTCGTGAAATCAAAGAAATTGCAAAACCCATGGCATCAATAATTTGAGTCCGTTTTTACTTTGCAAATGTGTGTGTGTACTATACAAATAACAAGCAGAAATAAATTCACCAAATGGTAACAGTGGTTATCTTTAGGTATTATGATTACAAGTGATTTTAGTTTTCTTACTTTTATTTTCTAATTGTATGCAATGAGAAGACACTGCATTTATAATGAAGAAAAAAAGGCATATAAATTACTGTATTTCTGCAGGTAACAAAACTATATATGAATTGTTTTCTTAAACTCATGGCCTGTCTGAACATCAGTTATTAAAAAAAAAAAAATCAGTGTAGCTTGCTCTTGCCACAGAAAGCCTGGTTGTGTGGGCTGCTCTTTTCAAATAGCGCACAACACTAATTAGCTTTTTAACTTTTCTGAAATAAATCTTGGTTAGAGGGGGGAAAAATTAAAATTTTTCTTGATATCACTGAGTTGAGCTTTAAAACAGTGTTAACAATGAGACCCACGGCACATAATTTCTTGTTCTGAATTAAAATAAACTTAGACCAGGTAATGTAGCTTTTAATTTACTCCCAGAAAGTATCTTGTGTTTGGGGAATATCTGCATAATGAATGAATTCAATCAAGCAAACAAAAAATAAAAATGATTTCCCTCTTGATGTGCTAGATAATTAATGTTTTTGAATACATGAATGATACCCTGCTAAGCGCTATAAAATATTTTTTAAGATAGTACAATTTTGCTGGAGTAATTTTTTAAAGTATGAATGTATTAAATTTTCCATGTAGATTGTGTGATAGTGGAATATATCTTATTGCAATTTACAATTAGAAGGCTTTTTAAAGTGAAATCCCAAAAGTCAGTTAACCAAGAAAACATAAGCAAAGGCAACCTATTAGAGAGGGGAACTCAGATTCCCTGACTCATTCCAAAACTTGATGTGTGTATATTGTATCCCATTGTTTCTCTGAAATGTGAAGTTGTATTGTGAGAGTGTAGAAGTCAAAATGGTGAAAATGAACATGTGATAAGCCTTATCAAGCAAATTAGGATATACTGATAGATTACTTATGTAGTACGTAGTTTAATAATAATGACAACATGTAAATATTAGGTTCTCAATAACTCTAAAACTTGGTATTTTTCAACTAAAAAATTTATAATTACTAAATGCTAATAGTGATTCAATTAATGAGAAATATTCAAAGAAAATATGATCACAGCTTTGAACAGTAATGAAATATTAACTTAAGGTTAAATGTAAGCAATATAATCAGACACTACTAAAATATTAATGCAAAACAGGGAACTCAAAGGAAGTTATATTTCAAAAGCCTAGCTCCAAACAGAGTTGCTTCTGAAGATAATAGAGCCAAAGATTTGACCTTTTAAAGAAATAATTCTGGTAGGAATTATCTTCTCATTTTTTATAGAAATTTTATAATTTCTAGTCGTTTAAATAAAAAAATTATAAGTGTCTCTAATAAGTGTTTTGATATTTTTGGCATCTAAGCTGTGAAATTTGGTAAAGAGTCTTAATATTATTTAAAGATTCAAAGAAGTATTGTCATTATCATTGGATACAATATAACAGTGATGGTGAACCTTTAAGCTCGGTGTGTCAGCATTTTGAAAAACCCTAACTTAACTCTGGTGCCGTGTCACATATAGAAATTTTTTTGATATTTGCAACCATAGTAAAACAAATATTTATATTTTTGATATTTATTTTATATATTTAAATGCCATTTAACAAAGAAAAATCAACCAAAAAAATGAGTTCACGTGTCACCTCTGACACGCGTGTCATAGGTTCGCCATCACTGCAATATAATATCCCGGGACTGCAAGGAAATCTGAGTAAAAATTCATGTAAAAACTTTATTGATAGATTTATCTAAACCATTTAGTAGCAATTATATATTCATATCCTATATAATAAAAGGCTAATATACAAATTGACCGAACACCAGAACAAACAGTTGCTATGATGCACACTGACCACCAGAGGGCAGACACTCAATGCAGAAGCTGCCCCCTGGTGGTCAGTGCACTCCCACAGGGGGAGCACTGCTCAGTCAGAAGCTGGGCTCATGGCTGGCAGGCACAGCAGCAGTGGCAGGAGCCTCTCCTGCCTCCGTGGCAGTCGGACATCCCCCAAGGGCTACCAGACTGTGAGAGGGCACAGACCAGGCTGAGGGACCCCCCAAGTGCACGAATTGTATGCACTGGGCCTCTAGTTATATATATAAAAGGCTAAGTATCCATCTGACCGGTAGCTATGATGTACACTGACCACCAGGGGGCAGATGCCCAATGCAGGAGCTGCCATGACGCGCACTGGCCATTTAAAAATAAATGGCACCATGGGCCTGGTGCCGACATACCAACACTCAGCTTCCCCCAAGTGGGACACCGGCCCTGGTACCACCCCAGAGTGACACCCCACCAAATTGCAGCTAAGACTCTATGGTGCAAAATGCAGCCCATGGCCCAGCCTGGAAACGGTTGCTGTGGGTGCCGGGTAACGCAACGCCCAGCTTCCTCTCCCTAGCAACTAGCCTCCTTGGAGTTTCTTTAGCCCAGGAGCACAACTTGCTTTACAGCCAGTGCAAACATTTTACAGTTCAACCAAATGTTTGTGAAGCGTTTGCCCATGCTTTATCTCATTTGATCCTCAGAAGTCCTGGAGTAGGTAGATAGGAGACTTAGTAGAATCCTATTTTCTTTTCATTAGCAAGATATAAATAATGATATTAAAATATTTCTTCTAATTAATTTCCTTTCAATGTGCACGAATCCATGCACTGGGACACTAGTGTAATATAATGTGTTATTCATAATATACATAAAATGAGTAAACTTTTGCAGAAATATATATTACATAATATATAGGTTTCTATAATCAAATCTCTCTCTATATATATATAAAAGTTTAAGTGACCATTTGACCAGTAGCTGTGATGCACACTGACCACCAGGGGCAGACACTCAATGCACAGGCATGGAAACATGGAACAGACTGATGAATCTCAGAGGGAAGGGGGGAGGGCAGGGAAAGATTAACCAAAGATCTTATATGCATACTAGATGCCCAGTGCACAGATTCGTGTACCAGTGGGGTCCCTCGGCCTAGCTTGCAGGGATGGGGCCGAAACTGGCAGTCCGACATCCCCCCAGAGGTCCTGGATTGGGAGAGGGCGCAGGCCAGGCCAAGGGACCTCACTGGTGCACAAATCCGTGCACCAGGCCTCAAGTATAATATATTTGCTAGTAGTTAACTGGTTGAATATTTTTGGCATAGGAAGTAAATATGAATGCTTAGGAAAGCTTATGAAAAATAAATTTTTAGTATCTTATGCAGAACAGTTTTCAGATATTCAGTGACATTTAGTGGGAGTGTTTCATTGTGGAAAACTCATCAAAATTTGGAGTTCTGGATGTGAATTCTAACTCACCACTTACTGCATCATCTAGGATAGGTGATGTCCACTTGGAGCTTGAGGATCAAATGAAGTACATTTGCATCTTTCAATGGATAATCATTATTCACATATAATTGTAAAATGTACTTCTAAAGCTGTTCACTCTGCTATGAAAATCTTCCATGTAATGTTTTTATATGCATAAATCACCTCACCCCAGGATAAAGTTACCCATACACCTTTCAAATACAATGAAGTAGGTTCTAATGTTTGTTGTATCTTGAAAGTTTAATTCCTTTGCCTTGTACATCTTTAAAAGCACATTACTCATTTGTTATCTTTTAACCTATGAAATTATCAAGACTTGTTGAGTTTGACAAAGTAGTCCCTTCCTATTGAAAGAAAACTCAAAATGCTTTAAGTGTGCTTTACATCAAATGATGTTCTCAGTGGACTAAATTTCAACACTTTATGCCATTATAATAAGGTGAATGAAGTAGATGCTTAAGAATAAGTACAATAGAAACAGATTCGTAGATACAGCAAACAAACTGATGGTTGCCAGATGGGAGTTGAGTTGGAGGGCTGGGTGAAAAAGTGAAGGGATTAAGAAGTACAAATTGGCAGTTACAGAATAGTCATGGGGATGTAAAGTGCAGTATAGGAAATACAGTTAATAATATTGAAATATGTAACTATGTTTGGGGCCAGGTGGGTATTAGACTTATGGGAAGGAATCACTTCATAAATTGTATAAATGTCTAACCACTATACTGTACACCTGAAAGTAATATAATATTGAATGTCAAATGTAATTTAACAATTAAAAAATAATTACAAAATGAAGAACATCATATTTACCTTACTACATTTCCATAGTTGGATTCCACTGTTTCAGTTAAGCTAGAGATAGAGAAGCCATCCCCCTCTCTACCAGAAGGTGGCACTGTACTCCTCATTGAGGATGTTCTGAGGTGAAAACAGAGATTATTCTCCATCTCGAAAGAAGCTGGGTTTTAGAACATTTCATTTGAAATGAGACACATGTGAATAACTTCCTAAAGGATAATTTTACTTTTGTCTTTTTGGGGAAAGATGTGCACACTAAGTTAAAATGAACAGCTGTTGAGAATAAAAAGAAAATGCTTCATTTAGAATCTATTAATTTCTATCATTATTGCTCAGTACAATATTCTCAGACTTAATTACTCATGTAAAGAACATTATGACTAAATGTAAAATAAAGTCTTTACTCCCCTCAAGATTTTTCTGCTTCTAACCACAAACTGCATGGCTTAATTTTTATTTACTTTTTGATGTAGAAACCCCACTGGGGTAACTAGTTTTGTTTTTAAATCAATGTACTCATATTGTGGTACATATGACAGTAACTTTTTTGGCATTATTTTTCTCCTCTCCTCCAGCTCAGTCTGATAGAAGTAGATAAATAAAACAGTCATTAACTGGTGGAATATCTACTTTGAGAGAACAAGGCTCTTTACAATTACTAGTAGCACATATAATATTAAAAAGCTGATTTTTACTTTCCTGGGGACAATTTAGATAGACTTATATGTAGTTTGAAATGTGTTATTTGCTGGTGACAGGAGGAAAGAAGGGAGACTGTGAAGACTTATTGACAGCTCTGGTTGGTTATCTTTAAAGAAATACAATAGGAAGAAGCACTTTGCTAAAAGCACATCTTTGAGCAAGCCCTCATTAATTGCTTGTTAGAGTTGGGAGTAAAAAATAGCACCTGAAACAAACTAACACAAAATTACAAGGAAAGGATGAGAAAGAGTAAAGAAGTCTTTATTTTATATATGTAAGGTGAGAATGCATTTAATACACCTATACACCTAACCTACCGAACGTCATAGCTTAGCCTAGCCCCGTGGTCGGCAAACTGTGGCTCACGAGCCACATGCGGCTCTTTGGCCCCTTGAGTATGGCTCTTCCTAAGCCTTAGGAGTACCCTAATTAAGTTAATAACAATGTACCTACCTATATAGTTTAAGTTTAAAAAATTTGGCTCTCAAAAGAAATTTCAATCGTTGTACTGTTGATATTTGGCTCTGTTGACTAATGAGTTTGCTGACCACTGGCCTAGCCTATTTTAGACCTGCTCAGAACACTTACATTAGCATACACTTGGGAGAAATCATCTAACACAAAGCCTATTTTATAATAAAGTGTTGAATATCTCATGTAATTTATTATGCATATTGCTTTCACAACACCATAAAGTAGAAAAATCATAAGCCAAGCCACCATAAGTCAGGGATCATCTGTAAGTTTAACTGATACTATGATCATAAAGTTTTATTGAGAGCTTATTAAAAACCTTTGAATATTATGCTCCTGTAGAGATTTAAAGAATAGAATTAACTTTATATCTATCTACACATTTCTACATTGAAATAAAATATTTTCTTTTTCTATTAAAAATGAACTTTACTGCTTTATAATTTAATATTGGATAAAAGTAGCATGTTCACATTTATATTACTCAAATACAAGTCTGGACTCAGTATGTCAACTACTATGAAAATGTAATAAGAATTCATTTGATTATGTATATGTAGCTAACTGTAAAGATAGATCTATACAATAGAGTTTCCTATATTGGGTAACAGATAAGAGAGAGTTCTTTAACCATGAGTTTGATCAGCATTTCAAAATCCATCTTGAGAATGTTTGTATTTAAACTCTGAAATGGTACTTTATGCCGTTTTATTTTCATTATAGATAAATGAAACAGCAGCTATATACATTACTATTGGAGTTCTAAGGAGCTGGTGTAGCTCTTTAAGTAGAGTCGAAAGGGCCATCGTTGTTCAGCTCTGCCCAGAGGTCCCTCCTTCTTTCTGATACAGCAGCCATAACTGAGTGATACCTCCACTACCTTCTGTTTCAAGAACCTTTTACTGACCAGGAGGATTAGCCACCCCATTCTTTGTGTTCCCATTATAGGCCGTGCACATTTTATTACATAGGTAACAATATATTACTCTACTTTGACTTAAATATCTCTTCTTGCCAGACTATATGCATTTTTAGAGTAAGATAAATAACATTCCTTCTGAATTGGCAATTTTTAGCCCCTTAGTTAACTCAGTGACTAGCATATATCAGGAACTCAACAGAAACTTACTCACCTTTGTTAAATGAATGAAAGGAGAGAACAGAGGAATGTAAAGAGAAGGATACCAATTTTCTTATGTTAGTTCTTTTATAATCAAGTTCTTAGCCTTTGTATTAGGAAACTCCTACACTTCATTCTACGTACAAGCTTTAGATAGTCTGTGTTTAATGTTCTACTAGCTGCTGGCCAGCTACTTTTTGTGATCCCAGGAACAAAGACCTACAGTCCTGTCTGTAGTATCCCTGCTCCATAGTCGCCAGCTTTCTTCCAACCTCTCAGCAGCTGGCAGGGCTAGGAAGAGTCACATCCTGTTGGGGAAATACTACGATACAGCCTCTTTAACTAAGACAAGCTACTTCGGGTAGCAGTCAGGCAGACACCTCAGGTCTAATCTAAGAATAAATATTTGCTTAGGTCATGAAAAACATGGGAAGAATTGTAATGTTATGACTCTATAGTTGTACTAAGATATTAATGATATGGGATTTCTGGACTAGAACACATGGTGTTCCCCTGGGCAGGATGGTTCCTGGGCTCTTGTCTGGTGGAGTTGAAGAAAGAAACCATGGACGAAAGGTGCTATAGCAAAGGTGGAAATTTATTGAGAAACAAGCGCAGACTCCCATGTGGGGAGGGGGAAAGAGTCCCACTGAGTCCCTTTTTTCCTACGGTTTATAAAGGCCATAGATCTTTGTGCTTTGGTATTGTTGCAGATAAGCTGCCAGGTGGCATGGGAGAATTAATCAGCCGGGCACTCAGAGGATAGTCAGAAAAGTAGCCTTTATTTGCAGATGCACTAGTGTCCTGACTCAGGGCAGTCAGTCTCCAAATCCTGAGCGATGAATATGGACGAAGCTTTCCCTTTATACCCTTAGTTCCTTTGTCCCCCAAATATGGATCAGACTTCTGGACTGTTTGTGGGCTTTGCAGCCCCCCATGAGTTGGATGGGGGAAGTGAGATTACACTCACAGGTCTGTCTGGCGCCAACTCTGCCAACCCCCTCTGGGGGTTGTATATGGTTCATGGTTTATGGCCTCTGTAAAATGGGAGTATTCCGGAAACCGGTTCTGCAAGGCAGGGCAGGCATCACAGATAAGAATGGAGTTTATCAGCAAGCAAGAGTGTGTGTCCGAATGCAAGTTACTGGCACGATTCAGATAGCTAGCCCCCAAAGCTCTTACTTTCTCTTCCATTATCCTCTCTGATGGGTCACTATCCCCTTCTGATTTGGTCACTATAATAACTCTTAAGCTCAAAGATTGAACCTCACATGAGACATGAGAGGCTCTCCTCCTTTTTCTCCCTCATTGTTTCCCTATTCCCTATGGGCTTTCTTCTTCTCTCTTTGAATGAGGGGCTTCCTTCCCTTTATTCTGTAAATGTATACCTTTTGCATCTCCCAGCTCCCTTATTCTATGGAAATGTACCTTCTGCAGCTCCCAGCTCCCTTATTCTATGGAAATGTACCTTCTGCAGCTCCAGCTCCCTTGTTCTATGGAAATGTGCCTTCTGCTGTTCCCAGCTCCCTTGTCTTATGGAAATGTACCTTTTGCAGCTCTGCAGCCCTGTGCTTTTTCCATGGACCCCTTAATTTCTAAAATTTCCTAAACCTGCCTATTTCACCCCCAAAACTCCTATTTTACCACAAAACTCTTTTCATTAATTCTTCAAATTACAACATTCATATTCAGCTAGATATAATACAGAATGGGAAAATTATTATAATTTAATTTAAAGACTTGGATATGAATATAATGATTTTTAGTAATAAAGGCATAATTATCTCACCAACTGCTCACCTTCAGCTACAAGCTGCTCACCTTCAGCTCATTCCCCAACTTTTCATTCCATAATTAGCTATAGATAACGATAGTTTATTGATTCTACCAACATACCAATACTTCTTTTTTTATTGACTTTTTTGGAGAGAG
This sequence comes from Myotis lucifugus, assembly GCF_000147115.1. Lineage (NCBI taxonomy): Eukaryota > Metazoa > Chordata > Mammalia > Chiroptera > Vespertilionidae > Myotis > Myotis lucifugus. The sequence goes on along the minus strand of NW_005871112.1, from coordinate 3,936,874 downwards.
TGAAGGAGAGAGAGAGACATCAATTATTTGCTCCACTTATTTATGCATTCATTGATTTTTTTCTGGTATGTGCCCTGACTGAGAATTGAACCTGCAACTTTGGCATATTGGACAACACTCTAACCATCTGAGCTACCCATCCCAGGCTCATATGATGATTTACTTTCATAACAACCCCATAAAGTAGAGATAATTATCCACATTTTACAGCAAAAACAAACAAACAAAAAACAAAAAACCTGATGCTCAGAGAGCTTTAAGCTCCTTGCCTGATTTCACCCAGCTCATCATGTGTTGTTGAGACAAATCACAGATATTTCTGTCTGACTTGAGAGCTATGCTCAACCACCTCCTGTCAGTGTATTGCAGGTTTTGGCAATGTGTGATGTGCATGGTAGGTTTTCCCTCTTAGGAACACATTTAATCCTAACACTATCACCGTGGGCTAGCTTTGATGACTCATTATTTGCAGGTCAAGAAAAAGAAAAAAACAAGTCTCCTTAGTCCCTGAGCAAATTAAAAGAGACCAGGATGCAAAGATCCCATGATTCTGAGTTCAAGGCTCACTCCACTGCCTCAAACCTGCAATGCTTTTGCACATTTCCTTACTGAAAAACAGTATCCTCATTCAGAAACTGCATAATGGTCATAGCTGGATATGTATGAATTTAGAAATCAGTTTCAGTTTGCTGGAGCCTGCAGATGCACATTATGGTATAGTAATATGGGTATGCATTAGGGAAGAGAATGGGGAAAAAAATAAAACTCAAGTGTAAAAGGGATTAGCAGAGGACATCTAGTAAGCTCTTTCTGACCTAATATTAGTTCCACAGCCAGGTCTCATTTCTAATGGTCTTTCCAACAACGTGGTCTTTATGCCATTTCCTCATAATCTGAGACTGAGTGAGAAGGAAAGTAATTTTAGGGTCATGATTAAATAGCTAAAGGGGCACAAATTCAAAGAGTTCTATTATCAGGAAAAAATAAGGTTATCTTATGAAAATGATCATTGAAAATTCTAAAGCTTAAATCAGAGAAGCATTAGCTGTCTAATAAAGATCTCTGCTATAGATGTGTGGAGATTATATTGCATTAAGGATAATTTAGGAAGGCACACAGTAAAAATAAGGACAAGAATTGAAAAGACATCTGAAAATAGTCATAAGATTACATATGCATAGACAGATCTTAACATCCAATTATACTGTAATATTGACTTATTACAGTGTAATAATGTTAAAATTTGTCTATGCATTTTCTTATAGGGTAAAATATTTTTCAGCTATAATCTATGTACAGACATAAAATGTGTTTTCTTTTCATTCAGTGTTGTACATACATGGTGCCTAAAGCTAAATAACATGACAGAACCTAAACCATATCAAGTAGTACAAACTTATCAAAGAGAGGTATAAAAGAATTAACTTAGGCACTATGCAAATTATGTTATATTTACTAGGTTTCTGCTCATTACTTAATTGAATATTTAAAGTAACCCTCTGAGTTAAGAGTGTATTGGCCCCAAATAAAGACACTAACATTAACTTGCTGCTGTTGTGGGGCAAGTGTTCAAATCTAGGATTCCAGTCCAAATCTGCCTGAGGCCAAATCCTCTGCCTCTGATAACTGAACTCTATCCCCGCTTCCGGCTCATACCGCCACTGTGCCCAGGTGTCAACAGCCCTGGTGGAGAAAGAAGGGCATGAGAAAAAACCCTGATTTCCAATCATAAACTTCAAGTGAGGTGAGAGGACATGAAGCAAACAGAAAACTCTGTAACTCTGGAAAGCAGGTTTCAAGGAACCACCACTGAATAACAAACGGCAAATTACACTTCATTTTGAATAAATTATTAATGCAGTTAATAAAAATCATTCTTATTCAACTTTGAAAAGTTTTCCTGGCCATGGAGTGTATCCCAGGTTTTCATTGATTCATTCCCTCTCCATAGATTTATTATGTACTCACTGTGTTCCTTGAATCAGAAGGGGATTCTGAACGTGATCTGAAGAGTGAATGCGGGCTGACGGGGAGGATGAGCATCTGATGAGGAGGACTGAGCCTGTGCACAGACTCCTTGGCAAGGAACTGCCGAGCCTTCCAAAGACTGAGAGAGCTCGTGGGGCAGGAGGTAAGGGAACAAGGGAAGCAGAACGAGGAACTAATTAAAGAAGAATTAATTTGCTTTTTATTGATAATATCTTGAAATTTTATTTCTCCATGTGTGAAATTTATTGGAAACAAAGATGTATTCCATCACATAAAAGTAATACAATACTATGATATTAATAAAGCATTTAGTATCAATTATTAAATCGTTTGTCTAAAATATTTGAAATATTAATATCAACTTTACAAACATTTATGCTGATAGCTCCTGATAATTTTTATAAGATTTAATTAGAGATGTAATGTTTTATTTTAAAGGCATATGCTTACTCTTACACAGCAATATGAATGGAAATGTACATATAGGCTTAATATGTATTTTAAATTTTAATTTAAATGATTTTTCAGGAGGAGAAGGAGCAGTTTGATTAGCATCTTCTTGTTCTAATTTAATCAGTCCTAAACTATAATTACAATCCTGAAGTAGAATTACACTCCAACTGAAAACTTTCGTAAAAACTAACTGGCCTCACTAAAGATTTTAGTCATGAATTCGTAGAAAAATTTCACTTTTGTTTGTAAAACTTTTGCTATGGCCCTTCTGTTCATGATCCAAAGGCAACATTTCTCTAGCTGCTAAGCTGCTGTTTTCTACTTTCTAACATGGCAACATCAAAGCTGTTCCTCTGCCCTTTCCTCCCTGAGCCATGGCAGACCCAGGGCAACTGGGAGAACTTTCAACATCAACAGCAGCTCATCTTACCCATAAATGAAGCACAAAGACAGAAGATCACAGGTGCCAGGCATAGAAAGCAGTGGGTGAACATGGGATATTCCCCTTTTTATCTAAAGATAGTAGAAAGTTTGCATCATGCCTGACATGATTCTGTTAAAATAATATTTTTTGGGTGGGCCTGCTATACAGGAAACATTAAGATACTGAAAACTGTATAGTGGAAGCCACATGAAGTGTAGAACTAAAGGTGAGTGGTCTCTGAAGTCGTGGGAAGTGAGCGATACCATAAACAGGGAAGATAGCAGCTCTGATAATAGTCTCAGGTCTCAGGAGGAGCTCATCAAACACCTCCACTCACAGATCCCTGATACACGTTAGAGCTTCTGCTTCACTTCGCTCATAATTTCCCTTCTCTGAGGTTCTAAAAATATAAAACAATAATAAATTAAACCTTACAAAGCTAACTATTTTCTTAAAACCTTTATACTGGTTAACTTTAAATTTGACAGTATCAAGAATACAATAAATTTGAAATGTTGCCGTATTCAGAAAATGAACCGAATTAAAACATTGCTCAGATTGTTTCTAGGGCGCTTTCATATCTCTTCAGGTAGAATGCAGACATCCTACTGTTTCCTACAGGACTCTGCCTCATGTGCCACCTCCACTTCTATCACTCTGACACACCTGACCCACCGCATGCCCGTTCTTCCATTGCAGCCAGGTGGTCACACAGGTCTCCTCTTGATCTTCAACATGCCAAACAAACTTGCCTCCATATTCTTGCACTTGCCATTTTCCGCTTCCTGGAATTCTAATGCCTGGCTTTTGGGGTCTGAGAGTCCTCATCTTCCAGTCTATGGTCAAATATCATCTTCTCTGAGAAACCATTTCTGACTTTATTTAAGGAAGTCAGCCATCCCTCACTATCATAACACCCTATCTATAATAATAAAAGCATAATATGCTAATTAGACTGGATAGCCAAATGACCTTCTGGATGTCATTCTGGATGACCTTCCTGATGAAGCCAGGACTGCAAGGGCTGAGCCCCTTGCATAAATTTCGTGCATTGGGCCTCTAGTTATTTTATATTAGGGGACTTATCTCATTCCAAATATATCTTCTCATGTGTTTATGTAGTATGTATTTGTACATTATGTATCTTTCTTCACTAAACTATTATCTCCAAGAGAGCAGGAACCTTGCTAATACTCTATTTCAGTATATCCCCAGCAACTAGAGTTGATTCTGTTACTAAGAGGTGTCTAATTAAAGATTTCGGAGAAACCAAGATGGCGGCATAGGTAAACACCGGAGTTTGCTTCCTCGAACAACCACTTCAAAAATACAACTAAAAGACAGAATGGACATCATCCAGAACCACAGGAAGGCTGGCTGAGTGGAAATTCTACAACTAGAAGGAAAGAGAAAAGCATACCAAGACTCAGAGGAGGCACAGTGCGGAAGTAAAATACTAAGGTGCGGAGTGCATGCGGAGCGGGCTGGCGGCTGAGGGCGCGGTTGTTGTTTTCAATCGGGAGGAAGTCTCAGGCTCTGAGCTCCAGTTCCGGGCGAGTCTCTAGGGACCCAGACTCATACGGGAGAAGCGGGACTGTTTGGCATCAGTCGGAACCCTAGGGCAGCTTTCTCTCCGTGGGGCTTGCAGCGACTACTGGGACACTGAGAAGCAGAGCCTCTGAGGGCAAGTCTGAGAGCAACCATAACTGCTAGCCCCGCCCTGTTGATTCCGTGTGACCCGCCCTGCCCAAGCCCTGCAGGGAGGCTTTTGCTGGATAGCCTCAGGCAAAGGCTAGATTAGCACCTCCCTAGAGATCCAGGAGCCAGGAAGCTCAGAGGTCAGAGTGGGACCATCCAGTTTGCAGCTCCCTGGAAACATAAAGGACACACTCAGGGGGCAGACTCAGTGAGCACCAAAGCCCCATTGAAGCAAGTCTTGCCCCAGAGGGGTGTCTCCAGCACAGAAGTTCTCCCACTGCAGACACAGCTGATTCTCACAGCCAATTGGCCTGGAGGTCAATTCCTCCCAGTGATAACTACAACAATCAAGGCTTGACTACAATAAGACTGTGCACAAAGGCTGTGAGGGAGTGCACCAAGGGTGTCCTCCTCAGGTAATTGGGGGGGCTGAGCCACTGGGCCCTAGAGGGCACTCAACACAGAAAACCACTTTTTCAACACACAGAAGCATAAAAAATGCCGAGACAAAGAAACAGGACACAAACAAAAGAAATGGAGGAAAGCAAACTGCTGGATATAGAATTCAAAACCACACTTTTAAGGTCTTTAAAGAACTGTCTAGAAGCCGCCGATAAATATAGTGAGATCTTCAAGAAATCTAGTGAGACCCTTCAATGTTGTGATAAAGAACCAACTAGAAATTAAGCATACACTGACTGAAATAAAGAATATATACAGACTCCCAACAGCAGACCAGAGGATCGCAAGAATCAAGTCAAAGATTTGAATACGAGAGCAAAAACACCTACAGAAAGCAAATGAAAAA